>NC_044996.1:5578139-5720990 GCF_008728515.1 Papio anubis | reverse complement strand
TAGGAACACTTTTACACTGTTGGTGGGATTGTAAACTGGTTCAACCATTGTGGAAAACAGTATGGCGATTCCTCAAGGATCTAGAACTAGAAATACCATATGACCCAGCCATCCCATTACTGTACGGTATATACCCAAAGGATTATAAATCATGCTGCTATAAAGACACATGCACATGTATGTTTATTGCAGCACTATTCACAATAGCAAAGACTTGGAATCAACCCAAAAGTCCATCAGTGACAGACTGAATTAAGAAAATGTGGCACATATACACCATGGAATACTATACAGCCATAAAAACGGATGAGTTCGTGTCCTTTGTAGGGACATGGATGCAGCTGGAAACCATCATTCTCAGCAAACTATCGCAAGAACAGAAAACGAAACACTGCATGTTCTCACTCATAGGTAGGAATTGAACAATGAGATCACTTGGACTCTGGAAGGGGAACATCACACACTGGGGCCTATTATAGGGGGGGAGGGATGGCACTGGGAGTTATACCTGATGTAAATGACGAGTTGATGGGTGCTTACGAATTGGTGGGTGCAGCACACCAACATGGCACAAGTATACATATGTAACAAACCTGCATATTGTGCACATGTACTCTAGAACTTAAAGTATAATTAAAAAAAAAAAAAAAGAAAACAAACAAAAAAAAGAGAATCCCATTACATCCAATGACATAAATAGAATGAAAGTAAGTATATGGGAAAAGATATATCATACAAGCAGTAACCAAAAGAGGGCTGGAGTGGCTATGCTAATATCAGACAAAATAGACTTTAAAATAAAAGTTGTTACTAGAGGAAAAGGAAGATATTTTATAATGATGATAAAAGTTTTAATCTATCAAAAATATGAAACATTATAAGCATATATGTACCTAATAACACAGACCCCAAAAATATAGGAAGAAAGAATTAAAGAGAGAAATAAATAATTCAATAATAATTATTGGAGACTTTAAACCCTGATTTCAATAAAGGTATAACAAGATAGAAGGTCACCATGAGTATAGAATATTTCAACAACAACATAAACCAGTCAGACCTAAGCCCCAATTATAGAACACAACACCCAAAACAGCAGAATATTTTTCTCAAGTATACATGGATCACCTTTCAGGATAAACAATATGTAAGCCCACAAAACAAGTCTCAATAAATATAAGGGGATCGAGATTGTACAAAGTATTTTATCTGTCTGCAGTGGAATAAAATATGAAATTAATAACATCGGTAAATTTCAGATATTCACAAATTTGCAAAAATTAAACTACATACTCCTAAACAACCAATAGGCAAAAGAAAAAAATCACAAAGGAAATTAAAAAATATTTTGAGATAAATGATAACGAAGATATACGTACACACATGGTCATGTACAAATGAACACCAGCTTATCACATGGTTCAGGTGCACTAGCTTGCATTGTTGATTGCACAGTTTTAGAGAGACGTGGTAGTGACCCTATTTTGCCACTTCCAGAGACCAGATGTACTGTGCAATTAACCAGAAAACACTGATTTATAAAGCATGAAAATAAGAATCCCTTCTGAGCTTATAACTAAACGTATCTAAACTATAATAAACACTAAATTCCAAGGACTTGATATGGTTTGGATCTGCATCCCCACCCAAATCTTATCTCGAATTGTAATCCCTACATGTCAGGGGAGGGACCATGTGGGATGTCATTGGATCATGGGGGAGGGTCCCCCCATGCTGTTCTCAAGATAGTGAGCAAGTTCTCATGAGAGCAGATGGTTTTAAATTGTAGCACTTCCCCATTTGCGCAAACCCTCCATCCTGCAGCCTTGTGAAGAAGGTGCCTGCTTCCCCTTTGTCTTCCACCACGATTGAAAGTTTCCTGAGGCTTTCTAGCCATGCTTCCTGTTAGGCCTGCAAAACTGTGAGTCAATTAAACTTCTTTCCTTTATAATTACTCAGTCTCAGGTAGTATTCTTTATAGCGGTGAGAGAATGGACTAATACAGGACTACAGCTGTGCCTAAACAGGCTTCATCAAAAATAATAATAAAAAAGCTACTCCAAAAGATGAACAATGGCTACCTCTGCCATATGGGAGGGTTTAGATGGGCTACCTCCTCAAGTTGGGAACACAATCCTGTACATACGTGCTTACCAGTGCCACACCATAGATTACAAGTCAGCACGGGAAACCCAATCAGAGACTATAAGATGCCCCTCAATAAATAATTAGCTGCACAGCTTCAATAAGTGTGCTTATCTGACAGCCTAATATCTCTTTCAGGGACTAACTTTACAGCTGAAGTCACAATCTTCTAGGGATGGTCACCAATCAATGATTAGGCAATGCAGTTGTAGTCAAGACCATACACTTCTCAGAAAGGCCACCAACCAATGACTGAGCAAGTCGAGGGTAAAATGGCTTAGAAAGTCCCATAAAAGGGACCCCTCCTCCAAGCAATCTTTGCTTCAGAGCTCCAAATTGGACTAGCAAGACTTTGTGAGATCTGCCCAAAAGACAAGAGGGAGAAATTGGTTATGTATAATTGTTAAGTTCTTACATGACATGCGAAATAATATATTATTTGAAGGTAGACTGTGATTAAGTAGAGATTACATTGTAAACTTTAGGGCAACCACAAAAAGTTCACTAAAAGAGATACACATAATTAGGCAGCAATGACGATAAAATGGAATAATAGAAAAATGAGTGCCTATTCACAATAGCAAAGACATGGAATCAACCCAAATGCCCATCAATGATAGACTATACAAATAAAATGTGGTACATATACACCATGGAACACTATTCAGCCATAAGAAGGAATGAGATAATGTCCTTTGAAGTGATATGAATGAAGCTGCAAGCCATTATCCTCAGCAAACTAATGCAGGAACAGGAAACCAAACATCACATGTTGTCACTCATAAGTGGGAGCTGAACAGTGAAAACACAGGGAGGGGAACAACATACAATGGGGCCTGTCGGTGGGGCAAGGGAAAGACAGCAATAGGAAAAATAGCTAATGCATGCTGGGTTTAATACCCAGAAAGCTGGGTGGGAGCCTGAGGGCCATCAACACATGCATTTCATCAGAACAAAGAGGTACGCATCAAACCTGGAACAAAGAAATATATTGTCTCACAAGACAATAAGCCCAGCACAGGCTGTGAGGGCTCTTTATCTCCCAAGAAGAAAATGTTGCAGGTACAAGGCCCATCTTATGCAACTGAGCAGGTTGGTCAACAGACAGGACATGACTGCCTTTACCAACAATATTAAAAGGGGAATGTATCATTATTGAGATTTATCTCAGAAATTCAATATTCTCAAATCAATCTCTGTAATTAACCGCATCAACAGACTAAAGGAAAATGCATTTGGTCATATTCAAATGATTAAAAAGTTTTTATGATAAAAAGTCTAGACAAGTCGAATTAAAAAAGAAATAATTCAACTTGATATAGGACATGAGAAAAAAAAGAGGAAACCTCTACAGTTAGCATCATACTTAACGATGAAGGACTGGATAAAAAGCTGGGATGTCAATTCCGACCAATCCTAACCAATATCTCTGTGAAAGTCCAGACCAATGTAATAAAGCAAGAACAAGATATTAAAGACATTCCAACAGGAAAAGAAAAAAATGAAACCATCTCTATCTGCAGATGACACTGATCGTATTTCTCCCTTTTCACACTGTTATAAAAAAAATACCCAAGACTGGGTAATTTAGACAGGAAAGAAGTTTAATTGATTAGTAGTTCCATGTGGCTGGGGAGGCCTCAGAAAACTTACAATCATGGCAGAAGGGGAAGCAAGCATGTCCGTCTTCACAAGGTGGCAGGGAAGAGAAGTGCAGTGTGAAGGGGGAAGAGCCCCTTATAAAACAATCAGATCTTGTGAAAACTCAGTCAGTACCATGAGAACAGCATGCAACTGCAGGCCCAATACCACCTGGAAACCACCAAGGCTTGGGCCTTGCACTCTCTGAAGCAATGGCCTGAATTGTACATTGGCTCCTTTTAGCCATGGCTGGGATGCAGGGCACCAAGTTTTGAGACTGCACAAAGCAGCAAGTCCCTAGGCCTGGCACACAAAACCATTTTTTTTTTTTTCCTTAGACCTCAAGCCAATCAGGAGTCCTGAATTCCTAGCCTTCCCAATTCTAGGAACCCCCTGCCCCTGGTAGGGAGGAAAGCATCTGATGTCAAAAAGACTCAGGGGTATCATGGACCTTCCATATGGGTACAGGACTGCAGGACACCCATCAGCCTCCAAAAGACCTCTCCACTGCCTTTCAGTTGCTAGCTTCTCAGACTCATAGGCCCAGGGGAATTACAATGGGGCTGCCGCTGGCCTGGGAAGAGCAAAAACTGTGGGGCCTTGCACGTAGCAGGAAAAGACTGGAAGGAGACTCAAGACCATGACAACTCCTTTCTGTGAGGGGCCCTGAGAGGGCAAATAGGTAATGATGGAGGGTGCCAAGTGAGAGGAATGTAACGAAGGGACGGTTGTGAAATTTGAGGAGAGAGGTGGTGAGGTCAGGAAGGAGATGTGGGGTCCTCAGGAGGGTGTTGAATAGGGAGAGGGCACGGGGTCAAGGGGTGTGGTGCATGGGGTCTGCAGAGGATGTGGGGTCAGGAAAGCGTCTTAGGATTTCAGGTGTGGGGACACACAATGAGGTCCCAGGAGTAGAGCCCATTGAAGTGGAGGCTCTGTTCTATCTGCAATCTTGGTCCACACCTCTTAAGATTAACCAGAGAAACACGTAGAGGACAAAAAGATAGTGAATGTGGACACAGCAGTGAAGATGCCAGTGGCCACAGAAAACACTGTTTCTTCCATGTTCTCGCCGGGGAGCGCTGCGGTGTTTGATGGAAGGTACAGCAGTAGGAGTGGTGTCAACTTTGACCTGCCAGAGCAGACGAACAGTACTTGAAGGAAACGCTAGAGTCAGAAGCCATGTAAAAGCTTCCAAATGCACGTGTGTCAGGGTCAGCAGAGGCAGGAGGTGCCAGCAACCCAGACCCCATGACTCCTTCTGTGGGGATCAGTCAGGTGGCCTTGGCATTGGTCAGACAGGAAGTGAGGTGGGTTAGGACTGAGAACTACCAGGAGTCAGCAGGGCACCACCAGTTTGGATCCTGGGTCTGGAAGAAGACCATATCTGAAGCAGTGCCCCTCCTCCCTCGGATTTGCCCAGGTCACCCCTAGGAGGCCATCCCATTCTTCTCCTGCCATCTCAGGAAAGTACATCACAGTGGATGGCATAAGCTGACCCAGCACCCCCAACCAATTATCATCCCATGCGTGACTTTACACACAGATACTTTCCTACACACAAAGACCAATTCAAAGCTGCTTATCACTATCCCTTAAGTGAATCTTTAAGGAGCCTAATGTGACAGGGCCTCAGGTCAGGCCCACTTGATCAAATCCAGCACCTTCTGAATGACCACCAGGGCACACCCAGAATCTGCCTGGAGGAAGCCCAAGCCCTGCCCTGACTGCTTTTTCTCTACTTTACCTTTCTCTCCTCTTCAAGGAAATAAATTTGCTTATGCTGAGGGTCACTTGTCACCAGGCTGACTTATTTCTTCCACTCTGTCCTACAACAGTGCTTGTGGACTCCAGGCAATGCTCCTCCAACCGCACCACCTAGGGACTAGTTAAGAACCAGCATCTCAGGCCCCACTCAGCCCTAAGGAGTGAGAATCTACATATCAACAAGATCCACAGGAGACTCCTGTGCATGTCCCCATGTGCTAATCCAGATGTGGTATTTCTTCTTTGTGCCTCTGCCTCAGGGAATCTGTGACTCACTGAATTCAAGGTCCTCTGTTCATTAGTCAGGTGGAATCAGGCAGGATGTCCTGACTGGATCCTTTTCAGAATCTTCCACCAATGAAACCATACCACATAGCAAGAGCTGCTTTCCACTTTCTGAAGTGGATGCACTTTTTTGCAATTTAACATTCCCAGCAACAATGTATGAGGGCTCTAATTTCTCTACAACCTTGTCAACACATTATTATCTGTCATTTTTGTTGTAGCCATTGTAGTTAGTATGAAATGGTATCTCATTTAGGTTTTGACTCGCATTTCCCTAGTGACTAATGAAGTTGAGCATCCTTTCATGTTATTTTGGCTATTTGTAGGTAGGTATTCTTTAGGGAAATTTCTATTCATATTATTTGCTCATTTTTGATGGTTTGTCTTTATATTGTGGTATTGTAAATGTTCCTTATATATTCTGGATACAACTTTCTTATCTGATACACAGCTTGCAAATATTTTCTCTCAGTCTGTGGGTTGTCTCTCTGTCTAGAGGAGCCTTTTAGAGCACAAAACGTTTTTTTTGTGTTCTTTTTTTGTTTGTTTTTTGTTTTTGTTTGTTTGTTTTTTACTTTAGGGAAATCTAGTTTATCAATTTGTGATTTTGTGGGGGAAAACTATGCTATAAATTGGAGGGAAAAATGCAACTGAGCAGCAGTATGAGCTCAAGGAAGAAATTTTTTGACAGTTGAAATTGTCACATTATTTTTAGTGTGAATGATCCAGTAAAGAGCAAGGATTAGCTAATAAAAGAGAAAAAATGAGACAATTTCAAGAGAAAAATGCTTGAGAAAGAGTCTGTTCTAGGCGCTTAGATAGTGCTGGAAAGCTTTGTCTTTTGTCAGAAAAGAAATGACAGAGAATGCAGGATATTGGTGGCATCAGAGGTGGGATAAAGAGTGAACTGCCATCAAATAGTTTTCATTTGCCTTATAAGAAGGTGGAAAATTGGCCAGGTTTGGGGGCTCACGCCTGTAATCTTAACATTTGGGAGTCCAAGGTGGGCAGATCACCTGAGGTCAGGAGTTCGAGACCAGCCTGACTAACATGGCGAAACCCCATCCCTACTAAAATGCAAAAGGTAGTCGGGTGTGATGGCGGGCATCTGTAATCCCACCTAATAGGGAGGCTGAGGCAGGAGAATTGCTTGAACCCAGGAAGCGAAGGTTCCAATGAGCCAAGATCACGCCATTGCACTCCAGCCTGGGCAACAAGAGTGACACTTTGTCAAAATAAAATAAAAAAAAGAAAAGAAAGAAAAGAGAAAGAAAGAAACGAAAGAAGAAAGAAAAAGAAACAAAGAAAGAAGGAAGGAAGGAAGGAAGGAAGGAAGGAAAGAAAGAAAGAAAGAAAGAAAGAAAGAAAGAAAGAGAAAGAAAAAGAAAGAAAGAAAGAAGGAAAGAAAGAAAGAAAGAAGGGAAGGAAGGAAGGAAGGAAAGAAAGAAAGAAAGAAGGAAGGAAAGAAAGAAAGAAAGAAGGAAGGAAGGAAAGAAAGAAAGAAAGAAAGAAAGAAAGAAAGAAAGAAAGAAAGAAAGAAAGAAAGAAAGAAAAAGAAAGAAAGAAAGAAAGAAAGGAAGGAAGGAAGGAAAATCATCAGATACTGTTGAAGGCTAGAGTGTTTTGGAGATTTGAGAAGATTTGAAATAGATTTTTTGCAGAGTGAGAAAGTGAATTCACTAGAGGAATTAAGCAAGTTGTCTCAAATACTTCAAAGGACATCATAAAAAATTGAAAAGACAACCCACAGAATGGGAGAAAACATATGTTAATCATATGGAATAAGGATCTAATATCCAGAATATTGAGAGAACAGTCACATTTTAACAATTAAAATACATATAACCCAATTTAAAATGGGCAAAGGATTTGAATAGACAGTTCTTCAAAGAAGATACATAAATGCCCAATAAGCACATGAAAAGATGCTCAACATCGTTAGTCATCAGGGAAACACAAATCAAAATCACAATGAGATACCACTTTACATACACTAGAATGGCAAAAATAAAAACGGCAGACAATAATAATATCTCTAAGGATATACAGAAATTAGAATCCTCATACATTACTGCTAGAAATATAAAATGATGCAGCTGCTATGAAAAACATTTTGGCAGTTCCTGAGAAAGTTAAGAATGGAGTGTTACTTTATGACCCAGCCATTCCATTCCTAGACCCACACCCAAAATAATTGAAAGGAAATAATCAAACACTTGTACATTAATGCACATAGACGCATTATTCATAATACCAAAAGGTGGAAATAACCCAAATGTCCATCAAGAGATGAATGGATAAACAAAATGTATATACATTTGTTCATCCTTAAGAAAATGAAGTGCTGATACATACTATCACATGAATGAAGTTTAAAAATAGTATGGTAAGTGAAAGAAGACAAACACACACAAAAAGCTACATGTTGTTTGATTACATTATTATGAAGTTCCAAGAATAGGAAAATCTATGGACAAAAAGTAGATTAATTCCTGCCAAGATCTAGAAGAAGAGGGAATGGGAAGTGATGGTTAATGAGGAGGTGTTTTCTCTTGGGGATAATGAAAATGTTCTGGAATTTGATATGGCACAACTTATTAATAGTCAAGAATAGTGAAAATTACTGAATCATACTTTTGAAGTGGTAAATTTATGGTATGTGTATTTTTTTAAAAAGAAAGCAAACTGACAACCCACAGAATTGTGGTGGAGAATAGGAAAGAGCATCAGTAGAGAGCCTCTTTGGGGTGCAGCCCTACTGAGCTCATAAAAGCGAGGAGGGGGCAGGAACTCTGATATAACACTCCCACATGATGGACCTCACTCTACACACAGGTAGAGACAGATCACCATTGGGAGACTTTGAAGGTGATAGCAAAAACAAAGCCTAAACCCAGCTAAACTACTGAAGAAATTGACCACACACTTCCCTCACACACAAACTTACAACTTAGCTGAAGAAGACACATTCCAATTTACGTGCATTAACATTATTTACCTCAGCCTCTACTGTTCTTTTACACATGAGGACTGGCATTCAATAAAAATTATAAAATACAAAAAAATTAATAACTAGTAACTCATTTTCATGAAGAAAAGCAATAAACAGACCTGGACTCAGAAATGACCTAACTGCTGACTATATTACAAAGTTACTTGGAAAGAATTGTGATTAATGTGTGTATGAGTCCATTTTCACACTGCCGATAAAGACATACTCGAGAGTGGGAAGATTACAAAGAAGTTTAAGGGACTTACAGTTCCACATGACTGGGGAAGCCTCACAATCATGGTGGAAGGCAAGGAGGAGCAAGTCACATCTTACATGGATGGCAGCAAGCAAAAAGAGAGAGAGCTTGTGCAGGGAAACTCCCCTTCATAGAACCATCAGATCTCATGAAACTTATTCACTATCACGAGAACAGCAGGGGAAACACCTGACCTCATGATTCAATTACCTCCCACCAGGTCCCTCCCACAACACATGGGAATTCAAGATGAGATTTGGGTGGGGACACAACCAAACCATATCAACATGTTAAAGAATATAGTGGAAAAACTGAACAATATGTATGAAGACAGGTATCAAGAAAATCATGAATCACTGCACACACTTGTTAAAATAATTGATTGGGAGGCCATAAGACTGAAGCAACTCTAGCACCCTGAGTTCCTGTGTAAACAAACGGAAACTTTACTCAATGCAAATGGAAAAATGAAACAAATTTTACCAAAGTTGGCCAACTAACCTCTAACAGGGGCTTTGCCAATTGGAAACCACCAAATAACCACTAACTAGGGGCTTTAAGACTACTGCTTCACTTTTTTTTTTTTTTTTTTTTGAGACAGGGTCTCACTCTGGTGCCCAAGCTGTTGTGCAGTGTTGTGATCATGGCTCACTGCAACCTATGCCTCTCAGGTTCATGTGATTCTCATGCCTTAGCCACCTGAATAGCCAGGATTACAGGTGTGTGTCACCACACCCAGGTGATTTTTTTATTTTTAGTAGAGATGAGGTTTTGCCATGTTGGCCAGGCTGGTCTTGAACTCCTGACCTCAAGTGATGTGTCCACCTCAACCTCGTAACGTGCTAGGATTACAGGCATGAGCCACTGTGCCCAGCCCTACTGCTCCATCTAAACCAAAAAAATATTTTCTTTTCCTTGCTTCTGCATGCACATCATAAAAGTTCTGCCCTCATGCCCTTTTGGTGAAGCCCTGGATGACCTGTGGTTTTATGCTGCCCAATTCATGAATTGCTGTTTGCTGAAATAAACTCTTTACAATTTTAATTTTTCTAAGTTTATCTTGTAACACAACTATTTTCAGTTTACTGTACACGTTGAAACAAATAACTGATCTCTGAGTGATGAGAGATGGAAAATAAAGTGAGCCCTAAAATTTCCTTAGCTTACTGCCTGGAGGACAGAGTACACAGCAGGAAAGCCTCGATATTTTTTGAGTTGAGGAGGTAGAATTGGGAGGACAGAGAGACTAAAAATTGCAGAACAAAATAATGAAGAGGAGAAAGTCATATAGAGAGAAATCTCCAGAGCTTACACGGGTATGAAGATAGTTCTTGTTTCCTCTATTCAGAGTGAAAAACCTTATAAAGCATGGGACATCAGCTAAAAATCTTAAGAGGGTTTTGTCCAGGTTATGAGGCATTATAAGCTATAGACTAAAAACTGCTCTGATCTCACCTAAAAAGTTAAGAGCAAGACTTGAAAAAAATGCTACTATTTTCAAGAAACTTACCTATGCTGAAGAATAAATTCCAATAATATTTTATGGAAATACAAAAATATCCAGCACTCAACAAAGTAAAACTCACAATGTCTTCCATCCAATCACAATGATCAATTTTGTAAAAAAGCAGAAATTATGATCAATAATGAGGATAAAACACACACATGACACCGATAATAGAGATTGTAGGCAAAGACAAAAAATTCTGAATGTATATGAGAACCACAAAGCAGAGGGGAAAATGAGGGATAAAAAATACTTAAGGAAATAATGAAAAGTTTCCAGGTTTGATAAAAACCATAAACCCCAAAATCTAATAAACTAAAAAAAAATCGCAAGAACAATAAACGTGTATAGAGGTATACCAAGGCACTTGATAATCAAATTGTTTAAAATCACTGAGATTTTAAGAAGAAATCACAAGAAACTTTTAAAAGTAACCAGAGATACAAATTATGTACATTACCTACAAAGGAACAAAGATAAGGATGACAGCAGATTTCTTGTGAAAGATAATGAAAGCCAGAGGAGAGTACTATCTTTACATATTGAAGGAAACAAATACTAAAGACGTAAATTTCTATATTGATGAAAATATATTCCAGGAATAAAGATGAAACCCTTTTGTTTCAGGAATGCAAAATTATAATGAATTTATCACCAACATATGTGCACTAGAAGAAATGTTAAAGCAAGTGCTCCAGGCAGATGGAAAGTGATGCCAGAGAAAAATCTGGATCTATACAAAGGAATCAAGAGCCCTAGAAGGTGCAACTGCATGCAAAGTATAAAACATATTTTCCTTATTATGTAATGTCTTCACAGCAAAGTGACTGTTTAAAGTAACAGTACTTAAAGTACTTAAAGGTATTAAGTTAAAAAATAGCAATGTATGATGTGGCTTACAACATATGTAAATGCAAAATGTATCCTTAGAATAGACCATAGGATGAGAAGGAGAAAATGGAAGTATACTGTTGGTTTTTATGTATCTGACTATTATAAGTGCCAATGGGTAGAGCTGAATAGAGATGACTGTTTTCCTCATTGCACATGAGGCATATTAATAAGGTGAGCCTGCACATAACAGACATTTTTTAAAAACACTCATCATTTATTATGTGAACAGAGAGAGTGCTGTGAACTCCAGACAATTACTCTTTAATATTCCTTAAATGAGAAACTCTTACAGAAAGAACTTTACCTTGTTTTCTTAAAGGAAATTAAGAGACATATCTCTAATAAATTTTGGTTGATATGAAGCCATCTGAACATCAGTCAAGGGGATTGTGCACCATGTGCGGAAGCAGAGGCAACAGGTAAAAGTAAAATGAGTCAAGATCCTTGTTCTTGTTGAGCATGCTTGTACATGGTCTAAGAATACTCTCAAAAGAAGGAAATACAGTGAAAATGCCCATAATGCTGTTTGGTGATGATAGGTTGTAGCAGGGGCCTCTTTTCCAGAGGAGAGGCTGAAGCAGGGCTAGGAATGAGGTTAGAGACAGATTGGGGCCAATACTAAGGAAGATCCTTGCAAAATTCTAAGAGGGATAGTGGATTGAAGGGAGGGAGGGAGGGTAAAACAGTCCCATTTTGAGAATAGAGAATAGATAAATACGTAGAAGAACAGTGTGTGCCTATGTGTGTTTAGGTCAGGGGTAGGACAATGAAGAAATGGGTAAACAAGAGGTGACATGGTGAGGTATGCTGATGATACAGAGATTGGGGGCCATCAGTTGTTGGCAGGGCTGGAGAGCCAGGAGGCAAAATTGGGATTCAGTGCATTGGGCAGAATGGCATCCACATAGATTTGTGCCTGTGCAGGGGCATGATGAAGCCCACCTTTGAGGAAGGTCTTCTAGCACAGAGCTTTCCCAGTAGTGCAGGGACATCCCTAGTGTTCTGTAGCAGGTGAGGCATCAGGGCCCACTGCCTAAAGGAGGGAGAAAGGATGCTGGGTGAACGGACTCTGGGACTAGAGTGCTCACTTCAACCAGACTGCTCTGCCTTCTAATGTTCATAAATTGGGGTTCTATGGAAGGCTTCAGTTAAAATAAGGGATTCTATGTCTAAAATTTGGCAACCATAGTCTACTTGTGAGATATGGGATGCATCGTGGTGTCCTGGCATCCTCTACTTGTGCCTAATATTGCCTTCAGCCCTTTGCTTCACTAACTTTAGTTACTGCAAAGTTGCCAGCTGCCTACAACACACTAGATTAGAGGAGGTTTAACAAGGAAGTATGTACCATCTCCATGGGTTTTCCATCTACCCTTCAAATATCTGCACTTTAAACCAATCCTCTATTCCAGACATTATCTGCTGACATGTAGACCCACTTTTGTAGTCACAGGACACAGGTTCTCTGTTGTGACAAGAACGCGGAAACCATGGGAAGCATTCTGAGCTGGGAACATCACCTGGATCATTTTTCATAGACCTTTATCTACAGTTACTGATTAATTGGTCCTGGGCATTCCCACTCCAGCTTACCCCTCCTTGCAGATGCACATTCCCTAACATTGCTCATTGGTATTCCTAGCCTGTATCAATGGTCAGCCACCAGTCATCAACTCCACTCGCATAGCACCCACCTCTATGAAGGGGGTCCACTGTACACAGGAAAAAATTTGTCAGCCTCCACTGGGGATCAAGACAGCTCCCTGCCCTGGTGAGAGTGCACAGGATTACTAGAGTGGTCAAGAGAATGACTTAGGCAGCCAGCTATACCCTTTCTGACAGGAGACAGGGAAATTTTAATGTAGGCTGATTGTATATGTATATGTAGGTATATATGTATATGTACGTACATATATTCACTCCATGGTTCCTGACACTCTCATAGATCTTGTTATTTCCTAAGTGAGTAAAACAATAAGAATATCTTTCATTAAAATATTTGTCCTTTTGTCTTTGGTTCCTGAAGCAGCTTCAGAAGAGCTTCAGAATAGTAAAAGTGGAAGACAGTCTTTTGTTATACTGTCAGAGTGCTTTAGGCCTCAGAAGCAGACCTCAGAAAACACCATCTTGCTCTCTAACTTTCTTTTGCCCCCCTTTCACCTTCTTCTTTTTCTCCCTAAGACAAGCTGTAGAAACGAAAAATATACTCATCTCCTCTCACCTGTCTTAGAGCTGGTCATAAATAAATTCTCTGACCTACCTTGTCTGATTGTAGGTCTTAAACTGCCATTTCAGAAGAGGTCCTGACCCATACCCTGGAGGACACAATGCTGCTCAGGGAGAACAGGAAGAATCTGAACAGACAGGCCTTGCTGGTTTCCTGACTCAGTCTCTTAGTATTAGGTTATATCTTTCTGTCCAATCATATTTCTACACATCTGTCCATGCTTTAATCATGCCTATCCAATGAAGTCTTAGTAAAAGGTCCAGGAGGACAGGATATTGAGAGCTTCTGAACAGCTGAATTCATGGAGGCTTGCAGAAAGGTGCATAAGAACTCATCCATGTGCCAGGAGAGTGCTGCACCCCAACTTCATGGGAACAGAAGCCCTTGTAGGGCAGACCCTCCAGAACTCGCCCCACGTACCTCTTCATATGGCTGTTTCATTGTGTCCTTTAAAATATCCTTTGTTATAAACCAGTAAACATAAATGTTTCCCTGAATTTTGTTAGCTTATCTAGCAAATCAAGCCTGAAGAAGGGGTCATGACAACCTGAAGTTGAAGCCAATCAGTTACAAGTTCCAGGGGCCTGGACTTTTGACTAGCATCTGAAGTGAGGGCACTGTTGTGGGACTGAGTCCTCAACCTGTGGATATGATGCTATCTCCAGATAGATGGCATCAGAATGGAATTGAATTAAAAGGCACCTAGCTGTCTGTGTAGAATTGATTTCGTGCTTTTGGTGAGGAGAAATCCCCATACATTCAGTCACAGAAGTCTTTGTTGATTGTTGTGGTGTGAAAGCAGATGAAAACAGGGATTTTTTTTTCCTACACGGCTAAGTTGTCCAGCATGCCACTGGTGCATTCAGCTATCAGGCCTGCTCACTCACATCACATGGCCATGTCCAACTGGAGATGATGGTGTCCAGATTTCCCAAGCCTATTCCTGCTCATTGTCCTGTCCTCCCTTCTCCCTTTCCCCTTATCTCCCTCAGGTCCCTGACCCCACTGGGCTGAACTCTGGATTGAGAGCTCTGAGTGCCAGCCTGCCTGGTACTCTGTGGACTTGGTTGTGTGCACGGTCTCTCTGATGGACTCTGGCAGTTGCCCTTTCTTGGATCCTCCTAATGCCCCTCAAGAGCTGAGGGTGTCCTGTCTTCTCTCCTTCTCTGCCACCTGGTCAGTCTGACTGCATTAGTCCACTCTCGAGCTACTATAAAGAACTGGCAGAGACTGGGTAATTTATAAAGGAAAGAGATTTAATTGACACAAAGTTTCACAAAGCTAGAGAGGCCTCAGGAAACTTACAATCATGCAGGAGGGGAAACAAATATGTCCTTCTTCACATGGTGGCAGGAAGGAGAAGTGCTGAGCAAAAGGGGGAAAAGCCCCATATAAAACCATTAGACAACTCACTCACTATCACAAGAACAGCATGAGGGTAACCATTCCCGTGATTAAATTAACTCTAACCATGTTCCTCCCGGGACACATGGGGATTATGGGAACTACAATTCAAGATGAGATTTTGGTGGGACCCAGCCAAATTATATCATTCTACCCTCAGCCCCTCCCAAATCTCATGTCCTCACATTTCAAAACACAATCATGCCTTCTCAACAGTCTCCCAAAGTCTTAACTCCAGAATTAACCGAAAAGTACAACTTCAAAATCTCATTTGAGACAAGGCAAGTCCCTTCTGCCGATGAGCCTGTAAAATCAAAAGCAAGTTAGTTACTTCTTAGATACAATGGGGTAAAGACACCCATTCCACCTGGGATAAATTGGCCAAAACAAAGGGGCTATAGGCCCCGTGCAAGTCCAAAATCCAATAGGTCAGTCATTAAACTTTAAATTTCCAAAATGATCTCCTCTGATTTCATGTCTCACATCTAGGTCACACTGATGCAAAAGGTGGTCTCCCACGGCCTTGGGCAGCTCTGCCCCTGTGGCATTGTAGGGAACAACCCCCTACTCAACTTCCCTCAAGGGCTGGCGCTGAGTGTCTGTGACTTTTCCACGTGCACAGTGCAAGTTGTCAGTGGATCTACCATTCTGGGGTGTGGCAGACTGTAGTTCTCTTCTCACAGCTCCACTAAGGAATACCCCAGTGGGGACACTGTGTGGAGGCTCCAACCCTACATATCCTTTCATCACTGCTTTAGCAGAGGTTCTCCATGATGGCCCTACTCCTGCAAGAATCTTCTTCCTGAACATCCAAGAGTTTCCATACATCCTCTGAAGTAGGCAGAGGTTGCCAAACCTCAATTCTTGACTTCCCTGGACCCGCAGGCTCAACACCACAGGGAAGCTGCCAAGACTTGGTGCTTATATCCTCTGAAGCCATGGCCTGAGCTGTACTTTGGCTCCTTTTAGACATGGCTGGAGGGGCTGGAACACAGGGCACCCAGTCCCTGGGCTGTACATAGTATAGTGGCCCTGGCCCAGGAAACCATTTTTTCCTCCTCAGCCTCTGGACCTATGATGGGAAGGACTTCCGTGAAGGTCTCTGGCATGCTCTGGAGACATTTTCCCCATTGTCTTGGTGATTACATTTGGCTCCATGTTACTTATGCAAATATCTGCAGTTGGCTTGAATTTCTCCCCAGAAAATGGGATATTCTTTTCCACTGCATTGTCAGGCTACAAATGTTCCAATTTATATGCTCTTTCACCTTTTGAATGCTTTGCTGCTTAGAAATTTCTTCTGCCAGATATGCTAAATCATCGCTCTCAAGTTCAAAGTTCCACAGATCTCTGGGGCAGGGGCAAAATGCCACCAGTCTCTTTGCTAGCATAGCAAGAGTCACCTTTATTCCAGTTCCCTACAAGTTTCTCATCTCTATCTGAGACCACCTCAGCCTGGACTTCATTGTCCATATCTCTATAAGCATTTTGGTCAAAGCCATTCAACAAGTCTCTGGAAAGTTCCAAACTTTCCTACATCTTCCTGTCTCCTGAGCTCTCCAAGTCTCTAGAAAGTTTCAAACGTTCCCACATTTTCCTGACTTCTGAGCCCTCCAAACTCTTCCAATCTCTGCCTGTTACTCAGTTCCAGAGTCACTTCCACAATTTTTGGTATCTTTACAACAGCTCGCCACTACCCGGTACCAACTTACTGTATTAGTCCATTCTCATGCTACTATAAAGAACTGCCCAAGACTGGTTAATTTATAAAGAATAGAGGTTTAATTGACTCACAGTTTCACAGGGCTGGGGAGGCCTCAGGAAACTTCCAGTCATGGTGGAAGGGGAAGCAAATATGTCCTTCTTCACATAGCAGCAGCAAGGAGAAGTGCCCAAAGGGGGAGAAACTCCTTATACAACCATCAGATCTCATGAGAACTCACTCACTATCACAAGAACAGCAGCATCTGGGTAAACACCCCTGTGATTCAATCACCTCCCATGGGTACCTCCCATGACACGCGGGGATTATAGGAACTACAATTCAAGACGACATTTTGGTGGGGACACAGCCAAACCATATCACTGGCCAAATCCTTCTTGAAGTAAAGATAAATGGGAATTTCATGTCAGAAGATGTTTACTGCTGGTCTTTCTTCATGTACCACTTGTGAGAGAGGTTATGGTTTTGACCACCTAGGAAAGTTAGTTTTAAATAAGACTACATCAAAGGCATGCTTCATTTCTGTTACATTACCTTTGAATTATAGCACTCACTTTAGATTACTTCATACAGTTTTCAACTCTTTGCTGTCGTTTCCCATCTATTCTTGTGTGTTGTCTACTTTTTTCATTAGACCTTAAACATATGAATCACTAATATTTTATATTCATATTTTATAAGTACAAAATTTGTGTCATACTCAGTATGGTTTTGTAACTTGCTTTGTCACTTCAGGCTCTTTTTCCTTGCCTTGTGTCATGCTGTGGATTTTTTTTGTGAAAAACTGAATATGATGTATTTGGTAATAGTAAACCAAGATGAAAAGCGTTTAGTGTGATACTTTCTGTTAATCTGACTAGGTCTTGGACAGGGCTTAATGTTTGCTGTAGCTGTAGGTGCCAAAGCCTTCAATGCCCCACAGTATTCTTTTTCGTCTCCTCCTATTGTCTTTGGTTTTCTTAATAACTACCAATTAAATTAAGCCTGCGTCTTCTAGCTCTTCATTCATTGTAATCCACCATTGATATGGTTGTAAGGTGTTAGGGAAAGAATTGAAACCATTTTTGTAAATGTTATAAAATTAACTGGGAAAGAAGAGAGGAGGAGAAAGAAAACAAACCAAGCTTTCAGCACAGTCAGCATTAATGATTAGATTAGCTTGCTCTCTGACCCACTCCTCATAGTCATTTGTCTCTTTTCCTCAAAATCACACAGACCTTGTTATCAGATTATAGGTCCCCATAATTGCTCTATAGATAGCAACTTAAACATTCTGAAATGTTAAGTTTTCCTTTTGAGATATTCTTTCCAATCCTTCATACCAGTGAAACCTACTGATTCTAGCTGGTCTGAAGGACCCCAGGAGGAGCTGACTCACGGAAGAATGCAGTTTCCACATCCTGATGACTTCATCTGTCTTACCCCAATCAATCAACCACTCCAACTTTCAGCCTCTTGCCCTCCACGATCCTCTTAAAAATTGTCATGCACGTCCGTGTGAAAAGACCACCAAAGAGGCTTTGTGTGAACAATAAAGCTTTTTAATCACCTGGGTGCAGGCGAGCTGAGTCCAAAAAGAGTCAGCAAAGGGAGATAGGGGTGGGGCCGTTTTATAGGATTTGGGTGGGTAGTGGAAAATTACAGTTAAAGGGGGTTTTTCTCTTGCAGGCAAGGGCGGGGGTCACAAGGTGCTCAGTGGGGGAGCTTCTGAGCCAGGAGAAGGAATTTCACAAGGTTAATCGCTCAGTTAAGGTGGGGCAGGAACAAATCACAATGGTGGAACGTCGTCAGTTAAGGCAGGAACCTGCCATTTTCACTTCTTTTGTGGTTCTTCACTTGCTTCGGGCCATCTGGATGTATACGTGCAGACTTGGGCTCAAAGGCCTGACAAAAATCACATCCCAGAACTCCTTGGGGAGATGGATTTGGGGGTCTCCTCCCATCTCCTTACTCAGGGCCCTGTGATAATTAAACTTTCCTTCCGCAAACTTTGCTCTCGTAGTGTATTCAAGTGTTACTGCTCAGTGAGCACATGAACCTGTTGGTCCTATAATAGGATCATTCCATAATCTTATGATTGAATTGCAGGAATTATTGAATGTGTGTCTCTGAGTTGTGATCTTCATGACTGTTTCACCAGCAGTATAGTTTATTTGCCCCATTTCCCCCAACTCCTTTTGCTAGCTCGTGTGTTCCTATGCAAAGAAAGATTGTCAAATCAGGCAGCTCCAGAACCAGGATAGGTTCAGAGCAACTCCGGGGTTGCCACGTGATGAGATAATATTTGTGTACCAATAAAGGATAGCAATATACAGAAAACAGAAGTGACATAGAGTAAGAACTGGATAGGCCACAGCTGGGCATTTGCCTTGTTTGAACCTGCTTTGAACAGTTGGCTCCTTGTGGTTGACTGAGACTCAGTTGCTTGTTACAAGGTATATTACAATCTGTTTATACTTCAAGTTAGGTTACACTACACTATGTATAGAGGAATCTTTAGGCCAACCTTCAAATATGTAGAGGGGAAGATTTAGATCAAACTCAGTTATGCCCTTTAGGTAAGACAAGAAAGCTAGAAGTTTGCAGTGGGAGGAATGCCATTCCCCAAGCTGGGATGATGCTATGGCAAAGGCTTTTACTGCTGGAGAACACCTTTATTATGGAGAAGACTTTGAGTGTTTTTCACAATGGCTATTTTTCTCCTACTCCTTCCCAGATGAATGAGAGAAGCTTGCTCAGATCTTCAAGGTGCGAATTGGCTGATGCTCCTGGAGGTAAAGCACTCAACAGTTTGCCTCCCAAGACTGTGGCTGCCAAGTAGTTTATCACTCTTGTGGTATTCCACATTCAGCATCCAAAATTTCATTAAATTGCCACTTACAGGTTTTTTACTAGGTTACAGACCCAGAATCATCTACTCCTGATAAGCGTAACTTAGCTTTGTCTCTTTGCACCTGACTCTCCAGATTTTGGGTGGTAATTTGCCCTGCAACATCAATTCCTTAGTATGTGTGAGAAAAATAATTGATTTTCAGTTTGCCAAGCATATTTTTGTAGTAA
The DNA here is from genome assembly GCF_008728515.1 of Papio anubis. Taxonomy (NCBI): domain Eukaryota; kingdom Metazoa; phylum Chordata; class Mammalia; order Primates; family Cercopithecidae; genus Papio; species Papio anubis. The sequence continues at coordinate 5,701,092 of NC_044996.1, read as the reverse complement.
AAATGACAATGTCAATGTTCAACACCTTTACAGTCAGGGCTGAAGTTAGAAGCCCTGTATTAATTTTTAGTTATCGATTTATTATTATGTATACCTGTTAGAGTAGGCAGATAGCCAGAAATGAGCAGGCAAGGGAGTCCCTGGGAAAAGGAGTCCTGGGAGACAGTGCCCACTGACAGTCAGAAAAAAATAAAAACAAAAATAAAAACCAATGGCTATATTGGCTACACCTGGCCTTGTGGTAAGGCTCTTCCAGCCCAGAAGGGGTCTTACCAGGCCCTAACCAGAGACAACAATAGTAGGGACTTTTCCTACTGAGGAGCATGCACACTCCTCCCATAACTCACCCTGGAATAACCTTTTGCTTATTTTAATAGTGAAAAACACACCCTGGGGTGGAGACTTTAAACGCTAATGAGCTATGCCACGTGTGTACTAGTATGCACAACCACAGAGCATGTGCGGTCAAGGGGATCACCTAAAACATGATTGCAAGTGACATTCCCTTATGCCCCTTCATGAATAATCATGTAAGATTCTCATAAAGAGAGTCCCCCAGCACTAGCTGTTGCTGGCTCATTCTGTCTTTCAACAGCCCACTCTGATTTGTCTTCCAGAGTGTACTGTCTCTTTACACAAACACTGCTATTGCTCTTTTTCCAGCCAAACCAGTCTGGAACTATTTTCCACAGAGTAAGTCTGCTCCTCTCTAGAAGTATTCTCTTATATCCTTAATAAACCTTTTGCTTACATTACTAATTACTAATTTACTTACAATACTAATCTCTTGGCCAAATTCTTTTCCCCAAGTTAGACAAGAACAGAGGATTCCTGTACTTCCCAGGAAAACACCTACCTTATCAAGATTATTCCAGTTATTCATTTTCTATTATTAGATTGTGCATTTTCATTGCATCTAAGTAATTGTTGGCTACTACATAAATGAGCCAAAGGTGGCCCCTGCGTTTTGCCCTAAAATAACTCCCATGGCATTTAGTTCTTCACAGCAAGTTAAGGTCATTAGCCCAAAGCCCACTAGTGCTAAACTCAAATTCTTATGCATCCAATTGCTTTCAATATAGTCCAGATAAACATATTTTAACAATTTGGAACCTATCTATTTTGCATACCCCACAAAAATGCACCACTATCTGCTAACCATAGAAAATCCGCAGCTGTAAAAGACCTCCAAGCTGCTGTTGTCCTTTGTAACTCTCCTCTTACCCAGAGATTCCAATCTTGCTATTGAGTAACATTTCCTAGACATGTAAACCACCTCATCAATTTCTTCTTTCCTGGAAGGTTACTTGCCTTATTCATCTTCCCAAGATGATTCTCTCCCCTCATGCAACCCTGTCCAAGTGCTTCCCAATAAAACTGGCTGTATGTTACTGCATCTCATGGTCCTGCCCCTTTCCTGATCAACTCTCAAATCCTTAAACTAATCACAGTAATCAAAGGTAACAAAGATTTTTCTCCTCCGTATTCTTCAACAATTTTTTATTTTAGTTTTGACATGCAGGTTTATGATCCATTTAGCGTTGCATTTTTCTATGAATCAAGATATGGACTGAAATTTATTCTTTGCATATGGATATCAACCTATTCCAGACATAAGTGTTAACTATTCTTTCTCCTTGTATCAATAATGAATTCTCCATAAATACGTGTATGTGTGAGTATATTTCTAGACTCTCTTTAGTTCCATTGATATATTTCTATTGTTATGACAACACCACACTTTTCTGATTATCGTCACTTAAATAAGCCTTGAAATTAATTACCGTAACCCCTGCAATTTGTGTTGTCATTTTAAAAGTTATTTTGGCAACTCTAAGTTCTTTGTACTTATACGTGAATGTGAACACCAGTCTGTCAATTTCTATTTTTAAAAAACTCTTTCAGGTTTTTTGTACGGATTTGATTTAATCTGCAGGTAAATTTGGAAAGAAAGTACATCTTAATAATATTAAGTCTTCCAACTCATGAATAAGATACCTATCTCCATTTATTTAAGAGATACATACCGAAATAAACTTTATTTAGGCACTTATCCTTCATTAATTTATCACTGCAATATTTCGTAGTTTTCGGTGTACAGATCTTCTACCTATTTTGTCATAGTTATGTCTACGTATTTTATGTTTTCTAGTGTTATTTTTATTTTATTATTTTCTTTTCTTTTATTTTATTTTATTTCTCCCCTAGTCCAGACCCTGGGAAGCCATGGGAGGTTAGGGTCCACAGCATCACCTGTGGTCAGTGAATTCCGGAATATGGTGATATGCAGATGCTGTCTACAGAGTCTCTATTTCTTGCAATTTCACCCCAAACTGGAAGCTTTAGGCCACCTGCCCCTTTGACTCCGGAAGTGGCACTTACATTTCAAAAGCAAGATGATCACAACGATCATATTAAGCAGGAAAGTTGAGTGGCAACCAGGGAATCTCATCTGCAGAGAGGAGTAGACTCTGTTAACAGAACACAGTGCTTTTAGAGCCAAGATAGAAGAACAGACAACAAGTATGTTGCTTAACTTACATAGGCACATGAAATCAAGGCTGAATGAGCAGGAGGCTGGGTAAACTGCTCCAATAAAGCCTTAATCCATCTCCCACTTTCCAGACCTGAGCCAATTCTCAGACACAGAATTTATTAACTGAAGATAATATAATGGTAGAGTCCTCTTGAGGAAACCACCTGCAATACTATGGCAAGTTGATACAATCGTGGTTTTCCAAGTCCAGTTTCCAAAGGAACCTATGTCTATTCACCTCAGTAACTGAACACTGGGAAGGGGGAAAACACCCAAACATTTCAAGGACTGCTGGACACAGAATCCGCATTGACACTGACACCTAGGACCTGAAGCTTCATCATTGCCCCCTGTTAGGGTGGAAGCAAATGTGGCCCAGCAATAAATGGAGTTCTTGCCTAGGTCTGACCCAGAGTGCCCATTTATCCAGTTTCCAAATGGGAAATTGAAATGGACTTACTCGACAATGGGCACAAATCCTGATTGGGTCCATGGCTGTTAGTAGAAGAGCTAGCAGAGCAGAGAAGGCCAAGTGCACTTCCTGCACCTTGGCCACGATAGTAAGTAATAAACAATATTGCATCTTGAGGGATGGAAAATGTTAATGACATCCTTAGTACCTAAAGGATGTAGCGGTGGTGATCCCCATCATATCTTAATTTAAGTCAGCAGCCTGGCTCCTACAAAAACCTGATGGGTCATTGGGACTCCTGCAACTTTGGACCACTGCAAGCTCAATGACGAGAGCCTTAACAGATGTGTTATCTTCACTACAACAGGTCACTATGGCCTCAGGCACATGGCATGTAGCCATTGATCATCATGAGCTAGGTTCTGTCAGGCCCACAAAGTCAGGTGATTCCAAAAGTAATCTGTGATAAGATAGAAGTAGTACATCCAGGATCAGACACCAGCACGGCCATACATTCCAAGCAGGTGACCTAATCCCCAATATCATCTGCCAATGTTGTGTCTGTGTCTCTCCTTCAGCTCTTTATTTATTCCTATAGATTAATGGACCAGGAAGTTCTCTTATGACCAGCTGCTGGAGGAGTAGAAGTGCTGAGCTTAGATGATAGATGGTTTGGCTGGATTTAGAGTGCAAACTGAAAATGAACTTCTGTTGTAATACTACCTCGATCAAATGTGGTCAAGAAATACAATGCTGAGCAGAAATCCCCAGTTGGCAGAGCTTCAAATGGTGCATCTGACGATCCACTTCATATCTGAAAGAGAAGTGACCCAAACTAAGAATGGACTTATGGACAGTGAAAAACAAATTGGACAGCTGCTCAGGGACTTAGAATGACAAGTAGTGACAGATTGCAACAAGCAGGATTGGGGAAGGAGGTTTATTGATGGACGTATGAGAAGGGACACTATATGTGAAGATATTTGTATCACGTCTTAAGGCTCAAGAGAGCATTCACCGTGGAAGAGACACTAAACGTTTAATCAAGAAAAAATGACCTGACTAGTTGACATTAGCCAGCCTCAGTCCCTGGCCACATTAATGCTACACAATGGCCTTATGTGTGGAATAGCCATGGTGGAAGAAGTGGATGCTATGCACGTGTTCAACGGCGTGGGTCCACATTCACCCAGGCATATCCAGCTATTTTTGCCAAATGTTTAAACTGCCAGGAACCAGTGCTGAATACCCAGTATGGCACCATTGCTTAAGGAGACTAATCAGCCCCTTGTGACTTGTTGATTGCGTCCAGCAACTTCCATCCTGGAAGGAGCAGAGATTCATCTTTACTGGAATTTGTCTACATTAGAGGTGTAAGTTTGACTTTCCCGCTCACATTTCTTTGTCAGGCACCACTAACAGAGGGCTTAAAGAATGTTGGATACACTGAGCCAGGATATTTCATATGATCAGCTGGGACCAAGGGACCCACATGTAGCAAAGGAAGTGCTCAGTGGGCACATGACCGTGCAATCTAAAGTTGTGATCTCATACTGCGCCACCCAAAAGCCACTGGTCTACTGAAACAATGGAGTGGCTTCTTCACAGTGCAAATGAGGTGCAAATTTGGAGCTCACAGCCTATGAGGATGGGGTGCCATTCTCTACTGTACTGTATATACCCTAAATCTATTATCACTCTCTTCCATCAAAAGATAGAATAAATGATCCAGATACCAAAAGGTGGGATGACCTCACTTACTGTCACTCCCTGTGACCTATATGGGAATTTGTACTTTCTGCTGCATAAGTTTAGGTTCTGTAGTTCTAGAACGGCGCTTTCCAATAAGGTGTCACTGGCCACATTTAGCTATTTGCACATAAGTTTAAACTATTTAAAATTAAATTTAAAGTTCAGGTCCTCAGTCACACTAACCACATTTCTATACTCAATGGTCACATGTGGCTGCTGGTTACCATATTGGACAGTGCTGGCTAGATATATTGGTTCCCAAAGTAAGATTACTTCCACCAGGAAAAAACAATTTAATGAGACTCTTTCCATTAAACTTCAAGCTATTTCTCCCATCTGGGCACTTTGAGTTTCTCATGCTATAGGACCAGCAAGCATAAAAAGGAGTTGCCATGCTTGCAGGGGTATTGGCCCTGATCATCAGGAGGAGGTAGGGCTGCCCTTATACAATGGGAACAGAGAGGAATCTTTCGCTCTCAAGTGACCACTTGAATGTGTCTTGATAGTCCCCTGCCAGATTTCTATAGTATGGGGACAATTGTAAGTGCCACAGCCTGAGAAGGTCATGGAGGACGAGGAGCGCAGAACCTTCTGGGATGAGGGTTTGCACTACTCTACTGAGTAAGTAATAGAGAACAGCAAAGATTCTGGTTGAGACTGATAGTACTCTAGAATGGATAGTAGACGAGGAACAGAGTTATCATCAGTTGTGGCTTAGAGGCCAGCTGCAACAGAGGGCCTATCGTTTGTCCACTCTTCTTTCTCATGTGAACTTCTTTAGTAAGAGATCACCAGAATCCCTGAGGAGTTGTGTTCAAATGAGGTGAACTTTCTACATGAAAAAGTAGAGTTAATCCACTGCTTGGTATATACCCAAAATAAAGGAAATCAGGATATTGAAGAGATATCCGCACTCCCATGTTTGTTGCAGCACTGGTCACAAAACCCAAGATTTGGAAGCAACCTAAGCATCCATCCACAGATGAATGGAATAAGAAAATGTGATACATAGACACAATGCAGTACTATTCAGCAATAATAAAGAATGAGATCCTGTCATTCACAGCAACAAGATGGAACTGGAGGACATTATGTTAAGTGAAATAAGCCAGGCACAGAAAGACAAACTTTGCATATTCTCACTTATTTGCGGGAGCCAAAAATGGAAACAATTGAACTCATGGAGACAGAGCAGAAGGATGGTTAACAGAGTCTGAGAAGGGTAGTGGAGTAGGGGCGGAAAAGGATGTTTAATGAGTACAAAAATACAGTCAGATTGAATGAATGTCGTATTCGGTCATACAACAGCGTGACTACAATCAACTATAATTTATTGTACATTTTCAATAACAAAAAAGACTATAATTGAAATGTGTGTAACACAAAGAAAGGATAAACGCTTGAGGTGATGGATATTCCATGTACCCTGATGTGATTATGCATTGTATGCCTGTGTCAAAATATCTCATGTGCCCCATAAGTATATATGCAGCTACTATGTACCCCAAAACATTATAAATATTAAAAAAAAAAACTATAGACAAAAATGCAGGTTTAAGTGTTGTGAGAGAAGATGGACTGTAGTGGATGGTATAGTGCTACCAAGATCTTTCCTTTACAACTGAGGCTCTCATTCCCCCAAAGGTATTGTTTGTTGATGACTGATAACCAGGGTCCTCTCCATGGGTGGCCCTCAGTTGTAGGAAACTTCTTTTCTGGGGTCAACTTCCTTCTAGTGACAAGTCAAGGAATCAATGGGAGGAGTACGAAGCCCTCATCCCCTTGCTTCGTATAGGGTTACTTCTTCAAGGCTATCCTGGTTGCTTTCTGTTTTCAAAAATTACTGTGACTACTGTGCTCTGAAATGACAGCAGAATGAAGTGGAAGTTAGACCCTGAAATATCACTATTGGAGGCTTAAGCCATGGGCAGGGGCCATACCTGTCCTCTGTTGGGAACTCTAGAAATAGACTCCCCAGGGATTTGACTTGGGCTCAATCAAAAGCCAGACTCTCAAGCCTACTGTGTTCTGTTACTTGTTTCAGCAAATGAGATAACCTCTGTGGCCCACTGAATAAACTGTAAAGTACTAGTAAGAGGACGCTATTATTGCTCTCACGGCAATAGTTCTGCATCCCTCAGTAAGCCAGTGTAGTGGTGGATAAGAACGGAGCTTTGAAATCAAAACACCTGAGTTGTTTGAAAGCTCCAGTGAGAAAATGCCTGTGACCCACCCAGGGCTGCCCAGCACTGCATAATGATGGCAGAAGCCATTCAGGATGTTAAGGGGCTTCACCAGGACTGGACACTAAGAGGTTGCAGAAAGTAAGAACATTTGACAGATGCAACAGCACCCTCTGGAGCACCTGAGGATCAGGGCAAGCCTTAAGGACGAGGATAACTATACACCACTGACAGATCATTTACTGTGCCAGGCAGTGGGTTAAGTGCTTCAAGTTCCTCACAGCCCTGGGGAGGAGAAGTTTCGGCCATATTTTACCAACCTTCCGTGAGCCGTCTTACTGAATCCTGAGGCCACACACACACACCAGTGACTAGTGAGGTCAGGAGTTGCTGATTTAATAAACACTCCTATGACACTTACTAGGTACCAGGCATTGTTTATGTGCTTGACAGATATTACCTGATGCAGTCCTTATATGTGCTTCGTGAAGTACGTACTACTGCTATTCGTGTTTGACAGATGAGGGAGCTGAGATACAAGGAGATTGGAAGCTCGCCCATGATCACACAACTAGGAAGTGGCAGCGCCAAGATTCATATCCAGGCTGGCTGGATCCAGAGCCCCTGCTTCCAGCTGTGTCCCTTAAACCCAAGTCCGGCTAAACTATTCTCACTTGGAAACAAACGTGTTTCTAATTGTACACTTGTGTTCTACACACACCTTGGCTCTTCTGAAACCATACGGAAAGAATCTCCTAACCTAGCCACATACCCCTATTAGATCATGAGCGCCTCAAAGCAAGGTTTGAATGCCATGTTTCGAACTACTGGTGCCCGTGATAAGCCTTAGCACCCAGTAGGAGATCATGATATGTTTATTAAATAATGGTTTACTCAAAAATCAAATAATCTTATTGGATCAACTTTATCTGGCTTCCAATACATGCAACAGGCTTGGGCCCTGGTATGTCAGCACATAAGGCTACGGGTGAGGATGTTGGATCTTGGAAATGACTCCTGAAAAGGCTGTGCATGTGGGAGACGGGGAGGTACTTGGGATGTCCTTAACTGCCTAGGGCACCACTCTCCACACCCACTGGCTCCCTCCAAGAAGGGACAAGTGATGTCGCTGTTTCCAGTAATGTCCTTGTTCCATCCTGGAGTGCCCACAGGGGTCTGACCCAGGCCATTCCTGGGAGCACCCACCTAATGACCTGGTCCAGGGTTCCAGCTCACCTCAGCCTCCTTCTGCTCCCATGTCCCTCTCCCCACAGCCGGCCCAGGGCAGTACAGCTGGATCTGGCAGGTGCTCCTCCTCACATCTCTCCTGCGGTGGCTGATGCTCAGCACAGCCTAATCCCTCCGGACCCCAAAGCCCTCTCACACCTAGCTGCTTTCCAAATCCTAATGTGGATCTGGGAGTATTCTGGGGACTGCGGAGTGTCCCGGTACTCAACGCCCTCACCATCTGCTACAGCCTATAGTCTTCTTTAACTGCCTGTCTGGGGATACCGAGGCCCTAGCTGCCTCTGCTAGGAGACCCCAGCCCCACCTCTCTGGATCAACCTCAGAAAGTAAAACCTCATAGTCACCCATTTAAGGTGCTCAGTTAATCAAAAGCCAGGCATTACATGGGGAATTATTTGAATAACATCTCCCAATCATCGTGATTTGTCACTCATCGTATCAGAATGCTTATTATTTACGAGGAGACTCACCAAAAGGCTTCATCATCTCCTGCCAGTTCTGTCACCACAAGACCTTGGAAGGAGATCCTTACCAGGGAATTTATCACAGTGATAATTGCATATGAGCATAGGCTCCAGGTTTTGAGCAGTAGTTAGCGGGGAGACAGGAAGGGCAAAGCCCCAAGCTGAGCAGACTGAGGCCCGATTGGGGCAGTGTGGACACAGCAGCAGGGGGGACATGAGAACACAACTATGGGCCCCAGGGAAGGAAACTTGCAATCCCAACAAGGGCGTAAGACTGCTGGCTGCCAGCCTCCACTTCAAGGACACATCATGGCTCTTAAAATACCGATGGGTCATGCTTCATGGCCCAAAAGGTGCAGATGGCAACCCAGGAATTCCTGGAGTCAGCCTCCTATGGGGTGTTGCCTCCTTTGAAGACCTCCATCCCTGCCCACGGCTTCAAAGTACAGAATCTGGTATCTCACATAGAAGGGAGCAAATGTGTATGACTTAAGTCTCTGGATGTGTTCTCAGGATGTGAGAATGAAACCCAGTACTCCCGAGTCTCCTTCTATGGAACCTGCCTCATAGAGCTTCATGAGCCCCAGCTTCTTGCCTGTCATCCCCTGAGGATCTGGTGCCAGTTCCCCATCTGTGACACTCCTCTCCTCACCTGACCAGTCCCTGTCACATGGCTAAAGGAAAGAGAAGAGAATGCTTGATCTCAGAAGGAGGGTGAGTAGTGTGCACTTCCCACTGGGGGGTCACGTCATTCTTGTGCAGCCTCAAACTCCTGCACTGCTCCCCTGACCTCTCCCTGGAGGGTTTTGCACACTCCACAGTCCCTCCTGCTGTGCTCTCAAACCCCAGTGTGTATCTCCAGAATATGTCTGCAAGGACCTAGGGCTCCAACATACTCTCCCTTCTTCCCCATCTTGGCATCAAATCTGTCTTGGAGGACTCTAGGAATACTAGTCTGATTTTTGTAGAACATCCTTCAGTTTCAGCGGGTCTAATGTCTTCTCACGATTAGAAGGGGATGCATGATTATGCATTATTAGGAAGAACACCACGGGACTGGAAAGCCCTTTTTATAGTGAATACAGTATCTCCAGCACTTAGGTCAGTGCCTGGAGCATACGAGGAGATGGATAAATATTGAATGAATGAGTGAATGAAATCACGTCACGTTACCTCTCGGAGAATGCGTAACGATTCCTCAAATAACTTTGAGAAGCAAGGAACAGTGTGTACAAAGGCAGAGATGGCACCTGTCTACTGGCACTGGGGAGAAACCATGATGGAGCACTTTCCAGATGAATGCAACCTTGCAAACCACGTTGGCCACCCTTCCTACTTTCTCCAGGGAAGTAGCATCAAAGTCGTGGGTGAATATGGGACTTCTGTCTAGAGCTTGTCCAAGAATCAATGGGAATGTGCTACTTGAACTGAATGTTACATAAATCCCTTTAAGGCCCAGCTGAAACCCAGGGACATGTGAGACCTTGACACTGGCTGCTTGCAGACCCAAACGACCAGAGAGAGGAGCAGGGAATTGGGACAACGGCCATAGCTGCCTACTGGCAAGAGAAAGTGTTCAGATAGCCACTGATGTTTGTAGCCCTGCCTGGCTGACTTCCCCAGATGCCAGGAGCACAGACCAGGCGCCGGGACAGCAGGTCTCTGGAGTCCCTAGAGCTCAGTTGCTTACCTGTTCCATGACTCAACAATAAGAAGATGCTGGGACGCATTCAATCTTTGATCGTTGGGTGGTTGGGAGGACTGAAAATGCCACGAGGCTCCAATGCAGAGGCTGCAACTACTAGGACCATGGAGCTGTAGTTCTTCACGCATCCCACAATTGAGTACGGAGCATATACTGCTTGCCAGGCACTGCTCTAAGCTCTGAGGATACAGCATTGAACAAATTCCCTGCTTCTGTGGAGCTTATATTCTAGCAGGAGGGGAGGGGCAGGCACACAATGAACTGTGGAACAAAGTGAAAGGTGAAGGAAGTGTTATGGTGACAAACGCTACGGAAACAAATTGAATCGAGAGAACTAAATAAGGAGTCTTGGCAATTGGGGGCAAGGAGGGATTGCAGTTTTTACAATGGTATTCGTAGAAGGCCTCACAGAAAAGATATTTCCAGACAGAACTGAGGATGTCTGGGAAGGAATGCTAACAGTATTATAAGAGGAAATGTCTGGAAGAGAACAAAGACATGCAGTCGCTCAAGGCCTTGGAACAGAGTGTAGAAGGCAGGGTCTAGAGACACTGGTCTGGTGAGCCAGGTAAAGGGCATTCCCTGATCCTCTGAGCCACGGACTGCCTCAGAGCCAGGTCAGCTGCACTGTACCATGAACTGGCTTATTGGATCCAGGTTTCCATTCCAGGTTACTGACTTGAGCTGAGGATTGGGTACAGAATACGGGCCTAGGTGTCCAGAAACCTTTCTCTCAGGATAAAGGGGATGGAAGGCACCGCTGGCATTGAACAGGCAAGGCTGCTGGCCTGCTGCTGTGGCACTGCTGCAGTGGGCAGGACAATGGTGCATATGTAAAGACTGGGTGCAGAACAAAGCAGAAGGCTCTCTGGTGACACCTAGTGCTCGTTCCAGAGTAGATCCCGTGTCTTCAATGACGGGCCAGATGTCTTAATCCAGGACTGGATTTCCTGTCTTTCAAAGTTCACCTCAGGTGGAGGCCAGAAGCAGGTATGGCTTTTTGTTGGGGGGAAAGGTACACATAGGAGGCTCTTCGTGTTTCCTACTGTACTCCAGCAGGAGGCATACAACTTCTGGCTGTCCAACCCTTGATCGTATTGGCTCTAATCAGTGGGCTCAGGTGGAGACAGCCTTGTTCCTCCATTATCGAGTGGGTCATCCTTGTTCCTCCATTGTAGAGTGCGCCATCAACCTTTCAACAATGTTTCATCCGTTGATTAGCATGGATTGCATCAGTTGCATTGCTGGGTATTGCAAATACTTGTTTTCTTTTTCTCTCATACGTTGCATTTTCCTCAGCTGGAATTCTCCAGTAAGGAAGAAACTTTCCTCATCAACTGTAGCTATTGTGTCACCCTGAAATACAGTTAGTACAGGAAATGCAGGATAAATGTTTTATTCTCTCTCTTGCACAGCCAATTCTCAATGTGAGGAGTGGTTATTCTTGTTCCTTCCAACAGGGTCCAACGAGTCATTCTTTATTAATGACTTTTTATTTTAGAAAATGTGTAGGTTTACAGAATTATTGCAGAGATAGTACAGAGAATTCTTATATACCCCACATCCAGTTTTTCCTATTACCATCCTCTTATATTAGCATTACACATTTGCCACAATTAATAAAACGAAAGACAAAAACAAGGACACTAGAGGAATTTGAAGCCTCTGGCATCTATAGCTATAAGAAATAAAGCCCAACTCCTACACAGTAGAGATCTAATTGCCTCTGTTCCTATGACCTCACACAACATGTGCACTCTCGACAAAAGGATTGCAAGGGACACACACACACGCAAAAGAGTAAGAAAATACATAGTCTGAAGAGACAAGGCAATCAACAGAACTGGACTCTAATATGACTCAGATCTTGGAATTATGAGGTGGATAATTTAAAATAACTATTTTTAAAAATTTAAGAGGCTTTAATGGAAAAAGTAGGCAACGTGGAAAAACAGATAGGTAATGCAGGAAGAGAAGTATTGTGTTCAGCAAAATCCGGAGTATGGGAAACTGGACAGAACACAAAGCATGTCTTCATTTTCAACAAACGAGCTTCAAAAAAAGATAAGGTGGGGGAATCCATAAATTACTTAAGGTGGCTAGTAGGAACATAAACACGATGTATAGATCATATTTGCAAACCGATTCAAAGAAACTGCATTTTAACAGGAGCATATGTCCACCAGATACACGTGACAAATAAGTGAATATTTCATTATATTAATGACTTGCTTAAATGTTTAGGAAAGATAATAATGTTGGCTTTATGTTTTATAAGAGAGTAGTTATCTTTAGAAATGCACTCTGACGTATTTGGAGATGAGATCCCATGGTGTCTCGGGTTTGCTCCGCATTATTTCAGTTTCTGCTATGTGGAGTAGGTAGGGGTATAATTAGAACCAGATTGGCCATGAATTGAAGATTACTGATACTGAAAGTCTGGTATGTTAGATTAATTATAATATTTACTCTACTGTTAGGTGTGTTTATGTTTAAATGTTTGTAATTAAAATATTTTTGAAATAAATATGATATTTAATTTGAAATCCTAAGTGAAATGGGTAATATTTTAGGAAAATAAGTACATGAACAAACTCATACAAAAAGAACTTCACATCTTTAACCAAACAATAAGAAGTGAAACTAATCTAAACTCAAGCCATCCTCAAATGTGGACAAGGCAGCTTTGGAGGCCAATTCTACATTATTATCAGGTAAAGCTCAAAACCACCTTGAGTGAACTCTTCCAGAGCATATGAAATGTTGGGCAATTATTCAAATCATTTTCCCAGGCTAACTGTTCTTCATTCAGATACCAGAGCAGGACAGCACCATGAAAACACTGAGCCAAACTTCACTCACACAGAGGCAAATATATTAATTAAATTAGTAGTATGTTCAACATAGAAGTGAATTAACAGATCGAGTCCAAGGAACAAAAAATACCATTTAATATAAAACAATTTTCATTTGTAATTTCCTACATTATCAATTAAGATTTTAAAAAAGGACCACTGTAATAGGTACAGTAGGTACAGAAAAGCTTCTGGAGGAAGTTCTACACAAGGTCATGGTCAAAACTTTTAGCAAAATGAGGTTAGCAGGGTATTTTCTTTTCCTGAGATCAATGGACAACATACTTAAATATGAACTCTTAGAAGAGTTCTTGTCATGGACTTATGCTATAACCTCTATCTTTGGAAACCACACTGTAACATATGGCCAGAGATATGGATATCAAAAGAAATAAGCATGAATATTAAACAGAAAGAGTTAATATTTGGTATGACAATAGGATTATCTAGAAAATTCAAAGCAATTTGCACATGGAATAGTCAAATAACAGACTTCAGAAAAATAGTATACAGAAGGTTACTACAGTAAAATCAAAATCCTTGCAACCCAATGAAGTAACCACTCAGAACAGGTAATAGAAAATACCCCATTCACAATGACAACAAAATCTAGGAATTATCCAATGGAGACAGACAAAGCGTACAAGATCTTTATGGAAACAACTATGCAAGTACTGATAGATTCAGGTCAAAAAGTTCCCAAATAAACAGAGCCGTATTCCAAATCCCTTAATAGGGAACAGACTATTGAAAAGATATCAATTTTTCTCATTCAAGATTTACAGAGATAATGCTTAAAATTTAGCTGCCAAGATGAATGTCAGGCTTGGACTTCTGCCTCCACTCCCAAAATCAATCCCGGAAAGCTATAGAAGAAAGATTAAAATAAAAAACAAACAAACAAACAAATAGTATCAACAACAAAATCTAAACAACAAAGCAAAACCCTGGGGGAGAATGAAGCCTGTGTTTAACCGGTACCTTTAATCGAAGTGGCCGGAGTGGCAGGGAAGTTAGGGAGAGTCCGTAGCTGGCATAGAAGGAAGATGACAGGACGTGTAGCAGGAAATGTTTAAACTTTTGCCCCTATTCCACTGTGAAAATGTCAGGTGGCACCTGAGACCACAGGTGCCAGTAGTCTGGTTTGAAACAGTAGTAGCTCCAGTCTGTGCTAATAACCACCTAAAACCACATTAATAGGTGAAGACTGGCTTAACTGAACATAAAGATTGGGTTACAAATAGAGTGTTGAGCATTAGAATGTAACAGGCATAATGAGGTTAAGTATGATTTCTGATGCTGAATGAAAGTTTAAAAATGAAAATCACTGCACTGAGCTATGAAATGTTAGATAATTCCAATGGCAGAACTCCTTAGATTTCTAGCTGCTGGTCAGCCTATTCAATGTAAAAATAAATATTGTAGGGTAAAAGGTTTGCAAATTCGACCTCTGGCTGGGGAAGAACCGCCCTGGGAAGGTGCACGGCTTCTCCCAGAGGCCACTACAATCACAGAAGCTGCCGCTCTGCAGGGAGCACCTGGCCTGGGACCCGCAGCCATTCTCTGCAAGGGGTGCAGCTGGGCAAAGGCTCAGAGGTGACAGAAACAGAGCATCTGCACCCATCACTGCATCGAAAGAGCCAGGAGCCAAGAGGAGGATCCTCTTGAGTGAGGACTGAAGGTCCACCCTCCCCTCATAGAGGAGCCAGATAATCCAGCTCAGCCCCTTCTATCAGTCCTGGAAGATCCTGGCAATGTTGTTGCGGTAGCCACACACCTCCCGTCACTGCCACCTCAGGGGACTGGAAGTCAGAGACTTGGTGTGAAGGGAGCAAACCCAATTGGCAGAGGACGAGGGTCCAGGCTTTGCAAGGAATCAATGTCAGGACCCTAAGGGAAGCTTGAGGGCCCCTATAACCATTCCTACTCCCACACCTGGAAGAATCCAGTTCCGCTACTGTTGTCAACCCAGGGAAGTCCCAGGCTTGGGGGCTGGATATCACGCCACTGACTTGGCCTCAAGGGCCAGAGGATAGCGAGAGCCTCACTCTGAGTGGCAGCTTGAGATTGGTGGAGGAAAACAGGCCCCAGCTCTGTGAGGAGGCAAGGTGAGACACTGAGGAAGACCGAGGATGCCCCCACCCCAGATAAAGGACCCCAATTAACCCAGTGCCACCCCTGCTGCTAGCCCTGGACCACCTGGGGGCAGACTTCTCAGCCTGGGCCACTCCCGTCTCCATTGCCACTTAAGTCGCAGGGGACTCTGGAGACAGAGCTTGGTGTGACCAGGGAAGAGCTGATTAGGAAAGGGCAGGACCCATGCTCTGCCTGCCAGACATCAAGGTCTGGACCCTGAGGGAGGGCTGAGATCCCACAGAGTGAGACTCCATCTCTGCTCTCAGTCCTGGGAAGTTCCAGGCATGGTGGCCAGGCATGTGGATCCTGATGTTCACATTGGGGGCTGATGGAGGGAACGGGCTTGGTATCATGAGCATGGCCTCGGGGTCCAGGCCCTGCTGGGAGACAAGGCAGGCCTGAGGGGACCCAGCAACCCAGAACAGGGGGCCTACTCCACTTCTGTCTGAGACTGAGGCGCCTCCTTGGGAATTTGAGGGATATAGATTCAGGTCCACAAAGGGGTGAGCCTCAGCCCTGACAGGATCAAGAGGAGGAAGAAGAGGGAGGACTCAGGGGACTTCGACCCTGGGAGGTCCTGGGAGTGTTGGCTGTGTGTGGCACATCTTTGCTGTGTCTTTGGGGTGCCAGTGATGAGAGGGGTGTAATATGAGAAGTAGAGCCTCAGGCCAGCAAAGAGAGAAGTCACCTAGAGCCCTAAGAGAGGACTCAGCAGACCTGTTATCCCTGACCTAGGAAATCTGCCTCTGCTATCAGTCCTGGGAGGCCCCAGGCAGGCCTGTGGAGAAGGGACATTGTCCCCCACTTTCTCCTTGGGGGTCCCAGGAAAATGGTAGCCTTGGCATATAAAACTCATCCACAGTTAAGCAGGAGGGAAAGGGCTGGGCCCTGCCAGGAATAAATCTGAACACCTGGAGGACACTTAGACAGAGGAGGCACCCCTGAAATCTGCTCCTTCCGTCAGCCTTGGGAATCCCACGCAGAATTTTCCGTGTGGTGCCCCCTCACTTCTTTCTCCCAGGTCTCAGAGAGGTTTGGGCCTTGGTCTGAGGCAGTGTCCTGAGGTCATAGAGGAGAGGAGGCCCAGGTATTGCCAGCAGGCAAGGTGAGGTGTTTACTTTGAATGTATACAAAGGGTTCCACTGGCCCCAGAACAGAGGGGACTTCAAAGTGCCAACCCCACCTGCCCTACTGTTAGTGCTGGAACCTCGGCCTCTGCTGACAAGCTGCACCCTGACGAGCCCTCTTGTTAGCGGTGGCAGGTACCCAAGTTACCCTGAGTTACTGGTGGTGTATCACTATAGGTCTGCAGCAACTTCAGTTCTTGCCTCCTCAGAAGAAAGAATTCGACTGAGGGGCAAAAGGCAGAAGGAGAGAACGAGGCAAAAAAAAAAAAAAAAAAAAAGCTTTAGAACAGTAAGGAAACGAAGAAAAGGAAACAAGAGAAGTATAACCTAGAAGAGGGCCAAGTGGGCAACTTGAGAAACCAAAGGCACAGCTTGACCTCTTGGCTTGGGGTTTTATGTTGGCATATCTATTAGTCTGTTTTCATATTGCTGATAAAGACATACCCAAGACTGGGCAATTTACAATAGAAAGACGTTTAATTGGACTTACAGTTCCATGTGGCTGGGGAAGCCTCACAATCATGGCAGAAGGCAAGGAGGAGAAAGTCACGTCTTACATGGATGGCAGGAAGCAAAAAACAAAGCGTTTGCAGGAAAACTCCCCTTTATAATAACCATCAGATCTCGTGAGACTTACTATCATGAGAACAGCATGGGAAGGACCTATCTCTATAATTCAGTTACCTCCCACTGGATCCCTCCCACAATGCATGGGAATTCAAGATGAGATTTGGGTGGGGACACAGCCAAACCTTATCAGCCTACTTCAGAGATCTTGTGATACTTTGTCCCCAGCCCTGAGATCTTATTGGGAAGCTGCTGATCCAATTCAAGTGTTTTCTATTAGGAGACTGCCTTCCCCTGGCAAGGGCTGTGAACAATTATTACTTTACAGAAATAGTTAACAACCACTTGACCATAGCCTGATGGTCACCCAACATTCCTAGTTTGTGTGTGTGTGTGTGTGTACACGCATGTGCGCACACGTGCTCATGTGTGGAAGGGCCGGGGGAGCCTTCTCCTTCCCTGCTCATACCTGACTAGCTACCCACTGTAACACTCTCACTTCCTCCAAGTTCTCAGTGAATAGGCCAGCTAGGAAGATAGGTGTCCCAGGAGGCCCCAGAGGAGCACCAAATGAAAAGATCCATAAGTCAGCCTTTGTTAGAGCATCCAAGGCTTGGCTCTCAGCTGAGGTCCCTCATTGACTCCCTCTCTCCTCAGGCCTTTGGGTCCCCATTGCCCAGCTCCTGCCCACACTCCCACCTGCCATTCTGACCAGAGTCATCATGTCTCCTGAGCAGAGGAATCAGCACTGCAAGCCTGAGGAAGGCCTTGAGGCCAAAGGAGATGAGGCTTTGGGCCTGGCGGGTGTGCAGGCTCCCTTGGCTGAAGAGCAGGAGGCTGCCTCCTTCTCCTCTCATCTGACAGTGGGCACCCTGGAGGGGCTGCCTGCTGCTGGGTCACCTGGTTCTCCCCAGAGTCCTCAGGGAGCCTCCACCTCCCTGACTACCATTAACAACACTCTATGGAACCAATCCAATGAGGGCTCCAGCAACCAAGAGGAGGCTCCAGGCACCTCACCAGACCCAGCAGACCTGAAGACCTTGTTCCAAGAAGCATTTGATGGGAAGGTGATTGAGTTGGTTCATTTCCTGCTCTATAAGTATTGAGTCAAGGAGACAATCACGAAGGCAGAAATGCTAGAGAGTGTCATCAAAAATTATAAGGATTACTTTCCTGTGATCTTGAAGTGCATGTGGTTGGTCTTTTTTGTTGACGTGAAGGAAGTGGATACCACTGGCCACTCCTACATCCTTGTCACCTCCCTGGGCCTCTCCTATGATGGCCTGCTGGGTGATGATCAGAGCAAGCCCAAAGCAGGCCTCCAGATAATAGTCCTGTGCACGATTATAATGGAGGGCAGCTGCACCCCTGAACAGGTCATATGGGAAACCCTGAGTGTGACGGGGCTGTATGCTGGGAGGGAGCACAGTGTCTATGGGAAGCCCAGGGAGCTGCTCACCCCAGACTGGGTGCAGGAAAACTACCTGGAATATCACCAGGTGCCCAGCAGTGATCCTGCACACTATGAGTTACTGTGGAGTCGAAGAGCCCACACTAAAACCAACAAGATGAAAGTCCTGGAGTATGTGGCCAAGGTCCACAGGACATTTCCCACCTCCTACCCATCTCTGTATGAAGAGGCTTTGAGAGAGGGGGAAGAAGGAGTATGAGTACAAGTTGCAGCCAGGGCCAGTAGGTGGCAGGTTTAGGGACAGGGACAGTGCATGTTCCAGGGACACAACCTACCCCATGTGAAATCAGGCCCTTTCTTCACTCTGTATTTGAAGAGAGCAGTCAGAGTTCTTGGTAAGGGAGGTCATGGTGGGTGGAAGGAAACACATTGCATACCATCTTTGGTTTCCTGTTCTATTGAGTGATTGGAGATTTATCTTTGTTTCCTTTTAGTAATTTTCAAATTTGTTCCTTTTAACAGAAGATTTAATTAGTTTCAGCATCTAAGTTCATGGATGATATTAATCACACATGTATTTTTACTAATCCATTTCATGCATAAGAGTTTGTTATTTTGTAATGTTATGGGACCTTTGGGGTGTCATTTTTCTGGCAAGAAACCTCTGTGGCCAGTGGCACCTTTGCCTGAATTTTGCTTGGACCTGCTGGGCTTGTTTGGGTCAGTCAACCTGGCATGCTGTGCCCAGCTCACACTACCAGTCTGGATCCCATTCCCACCAAGGGCGAGTCAGGTGTGGAATGGCGAGGGTTGTGTGAGTGACTGTGGGGTCCAGCCATGGTACAAAGTCCGACATGCCAGCTGCTGCAGTGGGGCAGGCAGCTCTAGACACTGGCACAGGTATTGGCTCTCCACAAACCTGCAGCTGGGCCAGGCACACCACAAGCAGCTTCCACATCTGGCACTGCAGAACATGGTGGCACCTGGAAGCTTGGAGATGCCAGGAATCGCCCCAAAGAGGGAGTCACAGCCCTGGCTCAGGGAGCTCCCAGGTCTGGGGTCCCTGATGGGCCAGCCACAGCTCTTATCTCCTTCTCTTTGCTCGCAACATGGTGAGCAAGGGGCATGTTTCAGTCTGTTTGTGTTACAGCTCTTTTAGCTCAGCTATTCAATGGGTCCCGAGTTCTTGTCTTATGACCAGGAAGAACGAGATACACAGACAAATCGAGAGTGAGCAAGATGAAGAGGAGCTTTAATGAGCAATAGAACAGCTTAGTCTCCTGCAGGCAGCAGCTCCTTCCTGCAGGTAGGGTGTCCCAACAAGTGTTCAGCTTCTAGCAGAGAGGAGACCCTGGAGTGGGAAGCTTCTCTCTGCAGGAAAGTCCTCCCGTCTCTGCCGCTTCCAGCAGAGAGGGGGCCCTAGAGTGGATAGCTCCCCTCTGAAGCTGGTTGTCCTGACATCTGCTCACCTCTGGCTGAGCCTGGGGATTTTGGGGCCTCAGAAGGGAGGAAGTACAAGCCAACTGGTACATAGGTGGCCATGTGTGGGCCCAGAAAAGGCACCACAAGTTCCCACTCTGGTCCACAGGACGGGCAGCCCAGTTGCCAGACTTCAGGCCCTCCCTGGCCTGAAGGTGGGGCCTCACCAGGGACTCACCCCCTTCTGCCCAGGAACCTGTCTGCCTCCTGCTGTCATTCACAGAGCCCAGGCCATAGGTGCCAAGGGATGCCCACAAGCCAGCTATGAGCTGCCCTCACCACCCCATCAGCTTCCCTATTATGCTCATTGGTGGCCGAATTCCATAGGGGTCCAAGCCAGCAGGGGGCTGATGTGTCAGCACTGCCCCGAGTGTGTGCACACCCAGCCAGGCTGTGACAGCACCTGGGCTTGGCCCAACTTTGCTCTGAGTCTGGAGTGGTTAGTGATAGCAGGGAGAAGCCAGGAGTAGGAGCAGGCATTTCTGACCCTGCCAGAGCAGTGGGGGCCTTCCTGGGCCCCCAAGAGTGCAGGTATGCCAGAATCTGCAGTCATGGTTTGGGCGGTTGCAGCTGTGCCCAGGGGAGGGGGGTGGGGCTCCTGCCTGCTCCATGGGGCAGGATGTCTGGGTCTGCAACCATGGTTCGGGTGGCTGCAGCTGCACCCAGGGGAGTGAGGCTCCTGTCTGCTCCACGAAGCGGGAAGTCTGTATCCAAAGCTGCAACTTGGGTGGCTGTGGCTGCACCCAGGGAGCTCCCACTCCACCAACTCAGAAGGAGCAGGGCTCCCACTTGTCCCTGCCTCACGCTGGTTCCAAGGAGTGTGCAGCCCTGGCTGCACCTCCCTGTTGTAGCTCATGTGATGGTAGCATCCACTCCAGTCTGATCACTGCTGCCTTCAGTGAGACATACTGGGAAACCTTCCATATTGCTTTGTGACTTAGAACAATATACCATGGCATTGGAATAGATATTTTCTTGGCAAATGTAAGAAATTATCAGTAAGATTGATGGGGCCATAAAACAGAGAAATAAAAGGAAAAATGTGCTAATTCTAGCCTTTTTATTCATTTTCATTTGTTGTTCTATAAAATTGAAACATATACGTATACCTGGATTTGCTTCACTTTTTCAAGGCTGTAGGAGAAATTACAACTTAAAAGACCTGCTCACTGACTCTTTCTTTCCACAACTTTTATGAGCATCTCCTCTTTGGAAGGCTCTGGGTTATAGTGGAGTTACTAGAATAAGCCAGAGAAACCCCTACCCTTAGAGTTGTAGAGTCTAGGAGCTGCAGTCATGTAATTATGGTGGTGAGATGTCCTCTAAGACGCAGAGGAAAAGTAAGAGAGAGGTGAGGGTGTGGGGCTCCGGGTGAGAATGGTGAAGTTAAATGCCCTGAGCTGGGGCATTTTGATCTTTGGGAAACTGTAGTTCCTTCTTGAAGAGTTGATTATAATGCAGCTGACAAGGGCCAGCATCTCAGACCATGAGTCTCAGAGGGTGAGAGAAAAGCCTGGAATGAAAAACTGCTCTGAGAAGTTCCTTTTGGGTGGTGGATATAGCAGAGAGGAGTCTCCATCAGGGGCAGGAATGGAAAGTGTCCTGTACTTTTGTCCCAGTGTGGTTGAACACAGTGTAAGAGGTAGCTGATTGATACCCAACATCTGCCATCTGCAAGAATTTCTTAAGAGATAAGCATGAATCTCCCAGGAAGGGAGGCCCAGAAGCCACTGGCCAGGTACTCTTCTGCCTGGTTTGGTGTACAGCTGACTCCACTGAAATGGCTATACTTTTGGTGGGGATGATATGAATGAGGTGAATGAAAAATAGTGGTTTGAATGAAACAGAAGCTGGGAGGGAAGAAAGGAGTTTGTGACCCAAATTCTAGGATCTTAAAGTTAGTGAGTTGCACTCAGCTATGGAAGACTCCCTAACACCTAATTAAATAATGAATCCTCTTCAAGGGACATTTACTAAGCAGCATTTTTTAGTGATAATTCTGTTTCCCATTCAACTGCAAATTCTCTGAGATGTCCTGGAAAACAAAAATATTTTCCAAAATCGGGGGTCAAAATAATATTAGAAATAAATGATACTTATTAAAGATGCAATGTATGTCAGGCACTGTGCCAAGTGTTTTAATAAATTTCTTATATTCTAATAGTCTATTATAAAAAGTACCAAACACATGTTATAGATAAAGAAGCTGAGGCTCACTGGGCTTAGTAATTTCCCAGGATCACATAGCTAGTGAGTGACAGACTGGCACCAGATCTCTGGCCTGATTCATCTAGAGACCATGCTATTCCCATTCTTCCCAGCTTGAGGTCTGCCTTCTGACTTGTAATTCATTTTTGTAGTAAGCATTGCAGAGTGTCTCTAAGGTGACAAAAAGAAGAATACTGAGGTCAAGACACTAAAAGCTGACCTAAAGTAAGAATGTGAAAATGATCGTCTGAAAACTGTGCCTTGCTCCCAGTGGAATGGCCCAGAA
The DNA here is from genome assembly GCF_008728515.1 of Papio anubis. NCBI lineage: Eukaryota > Metazoa > Chordata > Mammalia > Primates > Cercopithecidae > Papio > Papio anubis. The sequence goes on along the minus strand of NC_044996.1, from coordinate 5,678,723 downwards.
TCACCTGCCTTCCCCCTGACATAGAGCATGCCTGCTTCCTGCAAACGTCCTGTGGCTGTCACATTGCTCACCCTGGAACTCTTCTAATGGCAACAGCCTCTTTGACATAAAAGTTCACTTGGACAGTGATGTTCAGATGCCTGGTTATACGCCTGAGAGTCAAAATACACTCTGAAACTTTTTCAAATGGGTATAGGGTCTGATTTGGCACACAATGTATTCCTTCTTGTTACTGAAATGTAAAGTTAGAGAAAGGTTTTTGAAAGCATCTAGATATTGCAGTAGGATTTTAATAAAATGTCTTATTAGACTTTCCACTGAATACACACAGGTTAATAAGCTTACCTAGGTGGTCAAACATCAAAGCTTGTAGATGCAGAAAGACAATGTAAACCACTGTAGGAAGAAAAAATCTACTGAAGCGGAATTTCTAAAAACCCTGGAACCCTCCAAGGAGGTGAAAAATGCTTCCTTTTTGGACATGCTAGCTCTGATTTAAAAAGAAAAAAATAACTATATTTCTACTATCTCTTGTCTTTGTACCTCTCCACAGGAAAATCCTTGCTTGCAATGTGCCTAATGGCACTTGCACAAGTCTTCAGGTAAATTCAGTTATGTGGACAGTAACAAAGACTCACAAGTTAAAATTTTGACCATGAATCAAAAAGGGTAAAAATCTCAACCTACTAAGATTAGAGGTTATTGCAAAGGGAAGTGCGGAAATGTGCCACTGAGTGAAGAAGGTGAACCTTCCCTTGATGAGATTTCTAGAATTATTTGAAAATTAGATGTGATCCTGTATTTGAAGCATCTGTCACATAATAAGTAGGTACTTGAAAAAGCTGGGGAATTTTGAAGCAAATCTGGCCTTTTCAGAAATTCCTCCCAGAAATGAAGAGGATTGCTGTAGTAATAAATTATAATACAGTTGACCTTTGAACAACATGGGTTTGAACTGTGTGGGTTCACTTATACACAGACTTTTAAAAATAAATATATTGGAATTTTTTTGGAGTTTGCAACAATTTCAAAAAACTCACAAACTGCATAGCCTAGAGATACAAAAAAGAAAAGAGTTATGTCATGAATGAATAAAATATATGTGGATACTAGGCTATTTTGTTATTTAGTACCATAAAATATATGAAGTCTATTGTAAAAGGTTAAAATTTATCAAAATTTATGCACACAAAAAGTTACAGACCATACATGGTATTATTCACAGTCAAGATAAATGTAAACAAATGTTGAGATGTAGTATTAAATCTTAACTACATAGAATTAACTATAGCATAAGCTGTGCTACTGTAATAATTTCATAGCCACCTCCTGTTGCTATTGCAGTGAGCTCAAGTGTTCTTGTATCTGCTTGAAAACTCATGGTATGCTAATTATCTCCATGTGAGGAGTTTGTCTCTCCAGTAAATTGCCTATAGCAGTAAAAAGTGATCTCTCATGGTTCTCACACATTTTTCATCATGTTTAGTGCAATACTTTAAAACTTGAATAACACCATCGGATCTATACAATGTGCCACTAGTGATGCTAGAATTCCTGCCAATAAGCAGAGAAAAGAAACAACATTACAAGAAAAGTTGAATTGCTTAACATGTACAGTAGATTGGGTTTGCAGCTGTAGTTGCCCACTGCTTCGAGATTAATGAAATCAGCATAATAAGCATTGTAAAAACAAAAGAAAAAAGAAAAAGAAATTCATGAAGCTATTTCTGCAACTACATCAGCAGGTGCCAAGAAAACCACTTTACATTTGTGAAACACCTTTTTATCTCATATGGAAAATGCAGCCTTTATGTGGTGCAGCATTGCCACAAGAAAGGTATACCTATAGACTTTAATATGAATCCAGAAAAAGCCAAGTCATTATATGATAACTTAAAGCAAAAGAAATGTGAAGAATATAAAGCTGGAGAATATAATGCCAGCAAAGGATGGTTTGATAATTTTATTATGTGAATATATATATATTTAAATATATACATAATAAAATGAAATATATATGTGTGTATATATATACACACATATATAAACTGGGTCAACTGAGGCCAGATACTGGGGGTATAGAGCACGTTTGGGTGGCTACAAGGTATATATATCATATACGTCCTATATGATATATGTCATATACGTCCTATATGATATATGTCATATATGTCCTATATGATATATGTCATATAATCTATGATATATGTGTATTATATGTCCTGTATGATATACATCCTATATATCACATCTCATATATTTATGATATATATCATATCTCATATATTTATGATATATATCATATATAATATGATATATCTCATATATTATATATCATATAGGACATATATGATATATCTCATATGTGATTTATCATATAGGGCATATATGATATATCTCATATATGATATACCATATAGGACATATATGATATATCATATATATGCTATCTCATATGGGATGTGATGTATGCCGTGTATATCATGTGACTTTCTGGTTATTGTTGGGAGATCTGGGTGTGCCTTTCTTGGCGGATTTCTGCATAGGAACATTTCCGTATGAATAAAAGATGTTTCCTGGAATTCCTGTGTAGTTACGAAACAACTTCATGAATTTCTTTTCTTTTCTTTGTTTTTACAATATGCTGACCAACGTTCGATAATCTCAAAACGGGCGGCTTCAACCTCAAACAATCTGCATGTTAATGCATTCAACATCGATATTTCTTTTATAAACCAACGGAGATCACTAGTGGCATTATATAGATCCGATATTCTTCGTCCGGTGCAAAAATATTGCACTAACTAGTATTACTAAACTGGGCTGCAGGGTAGGGTCGGTAATCTTGAGAAGGTTTGCGGCGAAAAATGTCAGGATAACAGGAAAAGCAGCTTCTACTAACCAAGAGGTAGCAGACAAGTTCCCAGACGTCATTAAGAAAATCATTGAGGAGAAAAGATATCTGCCTGTACAGGTTTTTAATGCAGATGAAAATACCCTACTCTGGGGGGAAAAATGCCACAAAGGACATTAATTAGTGAGGAAGAGGAAGAGAAGTGAGCACCAGGATTTAAGGCACAAAGCAATAGGCTAACTCTATTGTTTTATGCAAATGCAGTCAAGTTTGTGATCAGGACTGTCCTTATCTATAAAGTTGCTAACCCTCAAACCTTGAAAGGGAAAGATAAAACACCAGCTTCTAGTCCTTGGGTTGTACAACAAGAAAGCCTGGACAATTAGAACACTTTTTCTGGATTGGTTCTATCGATGCTTTGTCCCTGGAGACAGGAAGTGCTTTGGCAGTAAGTGACTGCCTTTTAAAGTTCTTTTGATATTAGACAATGTCCCTGGCCACCCAGAACCCAATGAGTTCAACACTGAAGGTGCTGAAATGATCGAAGTTATCCCCAAATACAAGGTCTCTAATTCAGCCTCTAACTCAGGGGGTGATAAGGACCTCTAAGGCTCACTACACATGGTACTCTATGGAAAGGACTGTCAATGCTATCGAAGAGAACTCCCATAGAGAAAAAATGTGGAAGTCTGGAAGGGTTATACCATTGAAGATGCCATTATTGTTATAGAAAATCTGTGAAAGCCATCAAACTTTAAACAATAAATTTCTGCTGGAGAAAACTATGCCCAGATGTTGTGCATGACTTCACAGGATTTACGACAGAGACAAATAAGGAAATAATGAAAGAGGTTGTGGATATGGTCCAAAAGATGGAGTGTAAAAGATTTCAAGATACGAATCTTGAAAAAATTCAAGAGCTAATAGACACCATGCCAGAGGAAATAACGGAAAGTGACTTGATGGAGATCAGTGTTTCCAAACCAGTGACAGATCATGAGGAAAAAGATGTATAAGAAACAGCGCCAGGAAAAAAAAATTAACACTAGACAATCTGGCAGAAGGATTCCAATTTTTTAAGACTGCTTTTGACTCCTTTTATGACATGGACCCTTCTGTGATGTGGGCAGTGAAACGAAAACAAACAGTGGAAGAAAGACTGGTACCATACAGAAACATTTTTAGATAAAAGAAAAAGAAAATTACAACTTATTTTCACTCAATTACACTGAGTGTGCCTGCCTCTCCTGCTTCCCCTGATACCTCTTCCTCCTCTGCCAGCCCTGAGACGGCAAGACTAACCCCTCCTCTTCCTTTTCCTCAGCCTACTCAATGTGAAGATGATATCTTCGTGATGATTTACTTCCACTTAATGAATAGTAAATACATTTTCTCCTTCTTATGATTTTCTTAGTAACATTTTCTTTTTTATAGTTTATTGTTAGAATACAGTGTATTATACACATAATACACAAAAATACCTGTTAATCCACTGTTTACATCATCAATAAGGCTTCCAGTCGACACTAGCCTATTAGTTAAGTTTTGGGGAAGGCAAAAGTTATAGGTGGATTTTTGACTGCATGGAGGGTCAGTGCCCCTAACTCCCACATTGTTCAAGGATTAATTGTAGTTGCTTTATGTTGGACATCTGCAAAACAGTTTATAGGAGAGAATACAAGTGCTCATCTATGTCTTATCCTCCTTTCCTTCCTGAACACAGGGGAACATCACAGTCCTTTTGAAGTTAGGAAGGGTCATGTGATGACTCTTTGCCACTGAAATATGAGCATACACATTATTTTGTGACAGTCATTTCTATTGAAGGTGCTGCAGAAGCAATGCATTCTCAAACCATAACAACACAGAACACAGATCACTCTACACCTAGGAGTTGTCATACACATTTGCTCCCTTAGATGTAAGAAACCAGATTCTGTGCATTTAAGGCCGTGGGTAGGAATCACCCTACAGGATGCTGACTATAGGAAGTTTTTCATGTTACCTGCAATCTTCAGGCTTCTGAAAGTTGTGTTGTCCTCCTCAGTATGGGTGGAAGGCAGTGGCCAAAGTAGCCAAAATCTCAGTTGAGACCAGGGGTTTCCTTCTCCTGTTGCTGTGCCCAAACTAGCCCATACTCCCCAATACCTGGCCTCAGTTGGCCCTGTTTACAGCTTTACCATTCTTATCTCTACTAACAACCACTGGGCCCAAGATAGGATCTGATGATTATGTTAACACGCAAATATCATCATTTGAAATTCCCCAGTAAGGAATCCCCTTCCAAGATATTGTGGTAGAACTGGCAGGAGAGGATGAAGTTTTTGGCGAGTCTCCTAGTGGTTGGTAAATAATAATCATTGCAGTGTGATGAGTGACAAATCACTATGATTAGGAGGTACTATTCAAATAATCCCCCATGTAATGCCTGGCTTTTGATTAACTGATTACCTTAAATGGGTGACAATGAGGTTTTGCTTTCTGAGGTTGATCCAGAGAGGTGTGGCTGGGGTGTCCTAGCAGAGGCAGCTAGGGCCTCTGTATCCCCAGACAGGCAGTTAAAGAAGACTAAAGGCTATAGCGGATGGTGGGGGCAGTGAACATCGGGACACTCCGTGGTCCCCAGAATACTCCTAGACCCACATTAGGATTTAGAAAGGAGCTTGGTGTGAGAGGGTTTTGGGGTCCTGAGGGATTAGGCCACGCTGAGGAACAGCCACCCCAGGAGATACGTGAGGAGGAGCACCTGCCAAATCCAGCTGTACTGCCCTGGGCTGGCTGTGGGGAGAGGGGCATGGGAGCAGAACGAGGCTGGACCATGTTATGAGCCAGGTGCTCCTGGGAATGGCCAGGGGCAGATGCCTATGTGGCACTCCAGGTTGGAAGCAAGGACACTGCTGGAAACAGGGACACTGCATATCCCTTCTTAGAGCCAATGTGTGTGGAGAGTGCTCACCCTGTGTTTCCTAAGGACTGCGGGGCTGGAGCAGCTAGGATGTTCCACACATCCCCACAGCCTCCCCTGGAAGCATTTACAGGGTCCAGCATCCTCCACAGCAGCCCCCAGTGTGGGCACACATCACACAGGACAGAGCCAATCTTGACCATGGCAGGGCGGAGCAGATGGGAGCCTCCTTGTGCCCATCCGTGGATAGGTCTTGAGGGTTTCCAGATGCCCTGAGCCTGCCCACTGAGGGGCTGGTGGGAGGCCTCTCAGACAAGGTCTCGCTTCCCTCAGAAACCTCCCTGTTCCACCAGCCATGGCTAACACCCTACTCTGAACTCCAGCCTCCTTGGCAAGGAGCTGATCTCCTGCCTGGCTCTTGTCAGCCCTTGCCTTTGTTGACATCGACACAATAAATTGCTGGATTTTACTTGGGATTTTGTTAAATATATAGATGAAGTTAGGAAGAACTGACATCTTAACAATACTGAATCTTCCTATCCATGTATATTTGTTTTAAATGCCTCCATTTATTGTTTTTAATGTTTCTGTACCAATATTTGTCTTAGATTCTACATGTGCATTGATTGGTACAGCTTTCTTCTCCTGAAAATCTGTTGTCGTGGGTAGTTCATCTCACATCTTGGAACTGTGCAGATATAACTTGTTCTAGCCCTGGCTGGGGCAAAAGTCAGAGTCACTGAACTGGGGCCAGGATCAATACATGGATCTGTGGGTGTTGACCACGAGGGAGGCTTCTAAGACATCTTCCAGGCCCACCCTCCTTGCATTCAACCCAACACCCCAAAGCTTTGTGAGGGACAGTCCTCTGGCTGGACACCCTGAATGCCAAAGAAAAGGTTCCACACTGTGCCTTCTCCTGGCCTCCCAAGTTCATAGTTTTGAGGAATGCTGGAGCCACATTCCAAATTATCTCTGTCACAGCTTGTACTTGCAGGTTGGCCCTCCACATGATTATTTAAAAACCATTGTTACTAATTGTCAGGGAAATGCAAATTAAAACCACAGTGAGATACCACCTTACTCCTGCAAGAATGGTCATAATTTAAAAATTAAAAAAAAGATGCTGGCATAAATGTGGTAAAAAGGGAACACTTTTACACTGCTGGTGGGAATGTAAACTAGTACAACTATAGAAAACAGTATGGAGATTCCTTAAAGAACTAAAAGTATAACTACCATTTGATCCAACAACCCTACTACTGGGTATCTACCCAGAGGAAAAGAAGTCACTATATGAAAAAGACACATGCACACATATGTTTATAACAGCACAATACACAATTGCAAAAATATGGATCCAACTTAAATGTCCGTCAACCAACAAGTGAATAAAGAAAATGTGGTATATAGACACCATGAAATACTACTCAGCCATAAAGCAGAACAAAATAATGGCCTTTGCAGCAACTTGGATGGAGCTCGAGGCTGTTATTCTAAATGAAGTAACATAGGAACAGAAAACCAAACATTGTATGTTCTCACTTAGAAGTGAGATCTAAGCTAAGAGGATGCAAAGGTGTAAGAATGATATAATGGACTTTGGGGACTCAGGGGGAAGGATAGGCAGGGGTGAGAGATGAAAGACTACATATTGGGCACAGCGTACCCTGCTCAGGTGATGGACGGGTGCACCAAAATCTCAGAAATCACCTCTAAAGAATGTATCCATGTAACCAAAAATCAACTATACCTCCAAAACTATTGATTTTTTTTTTAAAAAAAACTATTGTTGCTCACACAATCATTTTCAAGGTTTGAATCAGCCTAGGGTTACCTACTTGTCAACTGCAAACCTCTCTTGAGCCAATAATATTTCCAATTTCCTTTTCTCCATTTCCTCCCAGAAAGCAGCCAGAAGAGGAATTATGTCTCTGAGGACATAATTATGCCCGCATAATGAACTGGAAGCCACCTCCGAGTGGTTTGGGTAAGACTCTGTGATGGTTAATACTGAGTGTCAACTTGATTGAATTGAAGGATACAAAGTATTGATCCTGGGTGTGTGTCTGTAAGGGTGTTGCCAAAGGAGATTAACATTTGAGTCAGTGGGCTGAGAAAGGCAGACCCACCCTTAATCGGGGTGGGAACCATCTAATCAGCTACCAGCATGGCTAGAATATAAACCAGGCAGAAAAACGTGAAAAGACTAGACTGGCCTAGCCTCCCAGCCTGTATCTTTCTCCCATGCTGGATGCTTCCTGCCCTTGAACATTGGTCTCCAAGAGCTTCAGTTTTGGGGCTTGGACTGGGTCTCCTTGCTCCTCAGCTTGCAGACAGCCTATTGTGGGATCCTGTGATTGTGTGAGTTAATACCTAATAAACTCGCCTTTAAATATATATACACATATATATCCTACTAGTTCTGTCCCCCTAGAGAACCCTGACTCATACAGGCTATAAAAGATTAGTTGTTCCGGCTGCACCTTTTCTATGCCTGACCCCTAGTGATCTGCCAGCTTCCTCATCTGAAAAATGGGGTGTATTAGTCCATTCTCATGCTGATATGAAGAAATACCAGAGACTGGGTAATTTATAAAGAAAAGAGGTTTAATTGACTCACAGTTCTGCAGGGCTGGGGAGGCCTCAGGAAACTTATAATCATGGCAGAAGGGGAAGCAAACATGTCCTTCTTCACATGGCAGCAGCAAGAAGAAAAGCTGAGCAAAAAGGGAAAAGGCCTCTTACAAAACCATCGGATCTTGTGAGAACTCACTCAATATCACAAGAACAGCATGAGGGTAACTGCCCCCATGATTCAATTAACTCTCAGTAGATCCCTCCCATGACACGTGGGGATACGGGGAACTACAATTCAAGATGAGATTTGGGTGGGGACACAGCCAAACCAAACCATAGCACAACTTCAGAGCACTGGTTAAGATTGCACTAGTTCCCTGGGACTGCCATACCAAAGTATCGTACCACAAAGTGTGTGGTATAAAACAACACCAATTAATTCTCTCTCAGTTCTGGAGGTTCAGTGCCCAATATCAAGGTGTTGGCAGGGTTGTGCTCCCTCTGAAGGCTCTAGGCGAAGATCTTTCCTTGCCTATTCCAGCTTCTGGTAGCCCCAGGTATTCCTTGGCTTGTGGCAGCATCACTCCAATCTCTGGCTTCAGTTTCACATGGCTGTTTTCTCTCTGGGTCTGTGTTTCATTTTCCCTTTTCTTACAAGGACATTAGTCATATTGGATTAAGGGCCCACTCCAATGACCTCATTTTAACTTTATTACAGCTGCAAAGTCCCTATTACCAGTGAGGTCACCTTCACAGGTATTGGGGATTAGGACTTCAGCATATTGAAGGGTATATTTTGGAGGGTACAATTCAACTCATAACAACAATTAGATGGCCCAGAGTAGGCCTTCTCATGATCAATAAGAAGGAGCAATTAATGCTGAACATCTAAGGTGCACCTTCTCCTGTACATGGTAATATTTCTGAAAGAGTATAGATCATAAGATGCATAAGTACACTGATTCATGCAGGGTTTTTCCCCTGAATATCTGTTATTAAATAGATGGTTCATCTCACATCTTAGAACTGTACAAGCACAGTATAAGTTGTTTTATAAGAAGACACAAAAAACCTCAACATGTCAATGATTGGTAGGAAAATGGGAATGTGGGTACCCACAGATAATGTCTGCAGATATTAGAAACTTGGAAAGAAATGGCCATTGTTTCTGCAGACACAAGTTGCCTGGTTTGAGGCAAGGGATGAGGAAGAACTGCTTTTTTGTCTGTGCCCTGTGACTGTCCAACATCAGCATTCATTTCATAACCATTGCCTGAGCACCTACTGCATACCGGGATCCAAGGATGCAGGGTCATAGTGGGGAAGCATCATGGGACTCTAGAACTGAGTCCTCCAAGTGCAGAGAGCTGAGAGAGCACACGCACAGCTGCCTGTAGGCAGAGTAGGGTGGTGGGAAGGGAAGGGAGGATGGTTGCAGACAACACTGTTCTCCAAAATGGTGCACCTGCCTCCACTCATTGACTTCTGTGCTTTTACAACTGTTGTTTACTCTGCCTGGAACCTCATTTCCTCTCTTCCTACCCTGCAATGTTATTTTTTCTTTCAGATTCAGCTCGGCGGTTCCCACATCCCCAGTGCTTATCGTGCACAATGCTGTGTTTTCATTATTCATATCTGTGTGTTCCCAGTGCCTTCCACAGCGCCCGGCACAAAGCAGACACTCTGGAAGATATCTGTCAGATGAATGCGACTAAAGGAGTGAAGGTTACAGCCTACCCAAGATGAAAGGATCCATTAGGGGAAGGCAAGATGAGGAAGAGTGCATTTGATTAGTAGGGCAGAGGGCCCCAGAGGAATGTGTCAGAAATCCAATGTGGAAACACAAAGGGAGAAAGACAAGCAGTGAGTGGAGATTCAAGAATGAGAGCAGGTTGGGAACAAGCAGAAAAAGGAATCATGTGGGCAGCTGGTTGGTGACCTTTGGCAAGCATGGGCCTTTTTGTCTGCCCCATGTGCTTGGCCACATGCACTTGACCTGGGCTTTGCATACACCGCACCCTGGAGGAATGTGGCACAGCTGGGAAGGCTTCCTGGAAACCCTGGCATCAGGAGAGGTCCAGAGAAGCAGCAAAGGGATGCCGTGGTGGTTTGCAAGCCCAGGCAAATGCTCCCCATTCTGCCTTCCAACAGGAAATGGCCCCTGCTTCCTTTAGTAGAAAGCTTGCTCCATGAGGGATGATAAACCACCCACTCCCAGGGCTACCCTGGGTAACAGGAGGTCCACTGGGGCCTTGGGATTGTCCTCCCTCCCTCTTCTCTCTCAGTAACTGTAGTTTGATACCTGAGGGAAGACTCCCTGAGGAGGTGGCTCCTTCTGGGCTCTGGAAGGCCATGGGGGTTGCTGCTAGTCCAAGCAGAACTATAGCTACTACCTCTGTGGTCCCTTCGGTTGCCTCCCCGCAATCTCTTCCTCCAGTTCTCCAAGCCCCTAAATCTAGCCCTGTATTTAACCAAATCCCTGTCTAGACTCCAGACCTACTCACCTCCCAGGGAGATCTCAATGTGCATCCAAGTTAGGCTAAAGTTGTCTGAAACAACAGATTCTGTCAGGAAGGGGGAGATTGCATTCTGCAGGTGGATTAATTCCCAGCATCTTCAGCAATTCTCTAACTGGTGGCATTCAAAGTGTGGACTTTAGGGAACCTAGAGTGGGGAATTCCAGACTGAGAAAGCCTTGCAGGCTGGCACCTCCATGTTTCCTGGCTAAAGAACTTGTCAATCTGACCTCCCAGAAGCTCTTTATAGTCCCATAGACCTTGCAGGGACTGGATCCCAGCAGGCCCTCCCTCCACTGGAGCAAGGGTGAAGCTGGTGTTGAGTTCGAATCTACTAATTCCACACTCTCTCCATTCTACTGCTGCAGCCAGGGAAGGAGCCTTGGTGGTGTGGAGAGCTGTTCCACTGCCATTTTCTTCCCCTATGGCAGGTCTCCCCAGTCCAAGTGTCTAAATGCACCAGGATTCTCTTCACCAGGGCCTTGCTCTTCAGAGGACAGCCATCCTATATCACCACATTGGAGCTAATGTGAATATTGAATTGGTCAAGCCACCAACTTATCAGAAGGGTGGTACAAATCCAAGTTAGTCTTTAAAACTATGGTCAGATATACACTAATGCTTCTGGAACACTGTAACCTAAGCCCACCCCAAAGTCACAAGAATATGCTTTCTGGCTTATTTGGGGGTCATGCTTTTTCAATCCAGAGCCATTTCTTGCCTTTGAGTGAAGAACACTGGGAGCCCCTAGTAAGATAGCCCTGGAATTTTGTGGCAAGTCAAGAAAAAGATAAAGTCAAACTCTGCTAGTGGAGAAGATGTGGGTGTCATCTTCTCCACTAGTAATACTTACTCTTGATATGTCACCTTTCTTCTGAGAACGTAGAAACATTTCATAAGCGGTAATTAAGCTTCCCAACAATCCTGGTGCCTGCATATGGCCCAGGATCTTTCTCTAATGTCAGGATCACTTGTGGGTCTGTCTACACAGGTCATTGAGGCTTTGGACCTCCATTTAGGGTGGGACACTGAGTGAGGGTTCTGAAGTGAGCAGCGGGTTGTCAGTAGGGTCTTTTGCACTTGCTGGAGAGAGGACCAGATGGACATCTGGTTTCTGGCTTTTTTTTTCCCCAGTAGCGTACCGGGCTGGGCTTCTAGAAGCAGTCCAGGTAATTCACCTCTTGAAGACTGGGGATGTAAGGCCTCGAGAAAGTCCAGTTCTTCCTGTATTTCCTCACAGACAGGTTCGTATGTTCCTCTTGGCAATTTACCTTGTCAGAGCTAAAGAACACACTGACAAGTAATTTGTGCATCAGTGCCCTGTTGCCTTTGCTAGATAGCTTCTAGGGCCTGGTCAACTCTGGAAGAACTGCTAAAACTGAACTTGTGGGCCTGTAGAGCGGTGGTTCAGCTCCAGGACTCCCTGAGATCTCACTAAAATAGCATCTGCCCTCAAGGATCTGGACTCTGAGAAGCCTGCCTGGTCTCTATCTATGAAGCTCTTGAAAGGACAACGGTGCCTGTTATTCAAGTGTCTGAACTGGCAGACCATCTTCTCATGCCTGCTTGGGGCAAGGTCACTGGTAATGAAGATGGTGCTGTCCAATCTGACCACTGGCAAGCATCTCTTTCTAACGGTGTGGACTTCAGGTTCAGCTAGACCCTGAGTTGCATCTGTGCTCCTCCACCCTTACTTGCTGGCTTGCTCAGGGTCTGTTTTACAAGCTTCTCTGTACCTTAGTTCCTCGTCTGTATTTGAGTGTTTATTGAGAACCTCCTCTGGGCTACACATTGGACTTTACCCAGATGATGGGAAAGGAAGATGGGTGAAAAAGTCTGGGACAGGGTCCTGGTGCTTCAGCAGATGAAAACTTGATTTGGGTTACTCATCCTTAAAATCAGCTCATATAATAATATCCATTACCCAGTGGGTGTTGGGAAGCTTAATTACCACTTATGATATGTTTTTACGTTCTCAGAAGAAAGGTGATACATCAAGGCCAAGTATGACTATAGCAATTGTGATTCTCTCAAGCTGCCCTTGGGGCTAAACAGTATAAAATTGTCATTTGTGAAACTCTGTTATTGCAACAAAGGATGACTACTATCCATAATGATACTAGACTAATGTTTAAGACATTGCTGTGCTCATGAAAACTTAAATCTGCCCGAAGTGAAGATGGTAAACTAGGTCACCTGCTATGAGCTTGTCTTGCTCTTGGATTCCAAAAGCAAACAAAATCCTCGAGGGGCTGACACCTGAAAGAGTACCAGATATCAACAGCATTCTTTGAACACCTAGCGTGTACCAGGCAGTGTGTTACGCACATGATCTCACTGAATCTTCCTAACACGCTTAGAAAAGAGGATTTTATCTTTCCATTCTCCAGAGGAGAAAAACTGAGACTCAAAGATGTTGACTTGCCCAAGGAAGATGAACCTGGTACCTGTAAGTAGGGCAGCCTGGAGTGGAGGCAGACGTCAGTGTGAAGTGACCACAAAGTTTAGACAGGATCCAAGGAGGCTCTGAATTGGGTTAGAAAAATGAGGATGATTTCCACGTCTCCTGCTTGAATATCCCCCTACGAATAGGCCTGCTGCTAAGGGAAAAAGGGAACCCAGGAGGGGAAGGCGGTTGGGACGGGAAGTGACTTTGGGGCTAGGTAGCTTGAGTTGGGAATAGCCAGCATACCTGGACATGCTGCCTTGGGAACTGGAAGGGAAGCTGGGACCCAAACTTTGGAGTCGTTGACAGATGTGACAGGTGAAGCCTGGGATGACATCGCCAAAACGCAACGTCTCACTCGTTGTCACTACTCCCAGGGCTCAGTTGTCACTGGGGAAAATCTCCAGAAGGTAGCGCGGGCCAAGGTGACAGGTGTCTGCCAAGACCTGTCCGCCAGACTCCTCGGCGGCGCGCTCCCTCCCTGCAGGCCTTCAGCCCGTCAGTATCCCCTTCCTCGGGGCCCTGCTCACTCCCAGCCTCCATGCCCCTGCCATCTCCTCTCCTCGGCGGGTCGCGTGCAGACCCAGGCACGGGGGCCTCTCAGCGCTGTGCGCTCTGGGCGGGGCTCCGGACGCATGCGCGACCGCCGTACGGAAGCCCGGAAGGAGGGGCAGGGGGCGGTGGCTCAGGTTTCTCCGGGCGGTGGCGGCGGCGGCGGCGGCGGTGGCGGTGGCGGTGGCGGGAGCAGTAGCGGGAGCAGCAGCGGGGACGCGGCTGGAGCTGGCGCCATGAACCCGCTGTAAGGCGCAGGCTGTGCAGCACGGGCTGCGGGGGAGGAGGAGGAGGACGCCGCGGTGAAGTTCTCCGCCATGAACCTGAGGGGCCTCTTCCAGGACTTCAACCCGAGGTGAGGCGGCGTCGTTGGCGTCCCCGGGAGTCCGCGCTGCGGGCTCGGCAATTGCTGGTGTTCGGCTCCGGGGAGACACGGCGGGCGAGATGCTGCAGCCGGAGGACCCGGGCGCCTGCCCGAGCCTCCCTGCGGGTGCAGGCTGTCCCCAGGCAAAGCAGTCGGCCTCGGCGCCCGCCCGCTTCCTCCTCCCGTGCCCGGTGCCTTCAGCCCCTGCCCGGCCGCGAGCCCCGTCCTGCCCCAAGGGAGCCCCATTCCTCTCTGCTTGCTGTCCCTCATTGGTGTCCCAATTTCTTCCTCTCGGTTCCATCCTCTTCTACCCCGCTGTGGGCCCTCCATTCTCCGCGTCAGGGCCGTCTCACTTGACCCAACACCCCTACCCCCACCCCAGCTGTTTCCTCCAGTTCCGCGCAGTCCTTGGGGTTTTCCTTGGGTTTATGCCCATCCCTCTCTTGTTTGCTTCTTTGTTGAACGGATACCTGCAACAGTGTTGAATACTTGGAGTCAGTGTCAGGGTATGGCAATGGCTTATATAATGCATTTCTGGGTAAGCCTGATCATTTTCCATACTCATTTTCTCATCAGTCTTCACTACAAGTTTATTTGCAGGAAGTAGATATTGCTGGCCTTCTTTTCCAGCTGGGGAACACCCAGTGGACAGTGTGGAGAAAACACTGGCTAAGAACTCAAGCGCCTGTCCTTGCACTTGCCCGACTGTTTTGTAACTGTTCTTTCCCCCAGGCTGTGAGCTCCCTGAAGTTGAGACCATCTCCTGCTCATCTCAGTGTCCCCAGCGCCTCCCACCCACCGTATCTGGCATATAAAATGTTTGTGGAACTAAACTGAGCCCTAAGACTTGGATTGGAGACCAGGCCATATGTAACTGGGTGATTCTCTGCCCTTCTTTGGCCCTTCTGTAAAATAAGGAGTTGGCCTAACTGATCACTTAAGTGCACTGCTCTCCGAAGGGAGTATGCATTTCCCTTATTTGCTAGTTGGGAAGACATGCGCTCAGTGAACATTTGTGTGCTGTAACCTATGCTAGCTGCTTTAGATGCTGGCGGTCTCAGCATAGGGGTGAAGAAGGGCTTGTACACTTAAGATACCTTACAGTACTGTGCAGTGCTGTACTATGGGGGTCAACTCTGGGGACCGTTGTCTTGGCTGCTTGTTGAGGATGAAAGGAAGTTTTAGGGAAGTATTTGTATGTTGAGGGTGCAGTCTCCCTAGGGATGGTGACATTTTAACTTGTGAGTCATTGTGACTTTCTATGTGCTCTTATTCCACTTTGAGTTCATGTTCTGGTCTGCAGTGCCAGTGTCTCTAACACAGTGCAGACATTATCATTGCTGGCCTGGAAGGCATAGAGGAGGTAACAGAACTAACTGCAGTCCGTTCCTCTGCTGCATCAAGGGGTTAGGATTGGTCTGCAGGGTAGTAGGGTTGGTGCTGTAGCTGGACAAGCCATATGTGTCTTCTATTTGGAGATGGTGATAAGAAAGTTAAGTAAAAACTGAATTGTTTTGTGCCCTTGGGCAACTCACTCATCTATTGTTTTATCTGTAGAATGAGTATAATCTCTCAGCAGGGTAAGGAGGCCAATTAATGATTGATTACAAAGTGCCTTACAAATAGAAAGCTACATGACTTGTTTGCAAGGTGACAGATAATTCAGAAGCCACAAGAAACTGCCTCAAGTGATCAAACAGGCTAACAGAGTTACCAAAGCAAAATAGTGCTGCACTGATATTACCTTTAACCATTTTTTCCTTTAGCCCTTTCCCCCCCAAAAAAAATTAGTATATGAAATTACAATGAAATACCTGGTATCTAAGCAGATTTATAGTAATTATCAACATATTTATCAATATCTTAATTCTACCTGGATTAAAATGTATTTCTGCCTGAAAAGTTTAAAGGTCTTTTATACTGTGCCATTTTCCTGATTCATTGTTGCCAGAGGTAGTGAGTTCCTTAATTTTACAGATATTTCAAGAGGACATTGGCCAGGTATTATTGGTAAATCAGATTTGTTTTTTTAGCTGGTAGTGTTTCATGTCTCCTGAGCACTCCTAGTTTTTGACAATGTGCTTTAGTCCCCTTGAATGCTGAGGAAGGCCTTCCCAATAGCTAGAAAGAAAACTGAGGGGTGTACACAGGAAGTTACCTTATGCTGGGGATTCAAACCTTGATGCTACGGCTTTGCCCCCTGCCTCTAATTTTGAATCCATTCAATATCTCCCTCCTACCCCAGAACCTTGTCACCTACTGTTCTCTTTACCAGGAATGTTTCCCTCTCTTTTCCTCTCCTCTGGGCCTAGTGAACTGCTATTTATCCTCACTTGGCACTTGCTAAGGGAAGCTCTCCTGACTTCCCTGACCAGATTTACTGCTCCCTGTTTCTACGGTTCCTGTAGTATTCACTACTCCTCCATCATAGTACATATTTGTACCCTTGTGTCTGTCTGGATTCTTATTTGATTAATACCTGCTTCCCCACTAAACTTTAAGTTCTATGGGGTCAAGGCTGTGACTGTGTCAGTATTGTAGCCTGCATACTTGGAATAGTACCTGGCTCAATAAATATTTTTTGAATAAATAAGTGGATAACTCTCCAGAGCCTATAAGAGAAATCTAGAGCTGCTGCCTTCAATCACTGCTTTCCTGGTGGTCTGTGGCCTGGTTCTCTTTCTTCTCACACTCTTCCCACCTTCAGAGTGCAGCCATTCCATTGGAGAGATGGGAAATAACATGGCACTAAGGCAGAATATGGCTATATTTACTTTGAAGAGTATGTCTTTGTTACAGAAATAGTCACTGTCATGGTTTGGTGGGTCCCAAGGCATGGGTCATGGCTCCAGATCCCCTTTCCAACCTTTTGGATCTTGGTAAGTCTGAACCCATTGCCGTGTTGGCAAGGCTCTGGAAACTGCAGTGACAGAGAATGATTCACGGGTGTCAACACTCAGATGTACAGGGCTGCCAGCTGACCCACTCTGCCTATTTCTATCTGGCACAGAACTGGTTGATCATGAACTTCTTTTCATAATTGCTTTTTAGTTGTGCAGGTTAACACATGCTGAAACAGATGTACTGGACCCACAAACAAGTCCTTCCTTGAATGCCTGAGGCTTCCTAACAGTGAAAGAGCCCTGTTCTTAGAATAGGCAAACTGATTCTGAGGCATTTTGGGTGGTAGGGATCTGGTAGTAGGTAGCATTAGGTGGGCTCCCTGCACTCACCACGGAGCCTTGAAATTTTCTGCTACTTTGGGGGAGTTGCTGGTTCAGAGAAGGCTCTTCCACCCTCGCAGCCATGTGGCACTGGAAGGCTGTGAGAACTCTACTGGGCCTTCTTAGTCATCTGTGTGGTGAGCTCCTGATGAGAGTGTGGTATATCCCTCAGGTGGGCTAGACTGGAACAAAGGCTGAGAAATGTTGCTCCAGGGGTTCCGTCATGTGGGCATGGGGTACTGATGAGATCAGTAGTGTTTGGAAACTTCTTTATGCTGCATCTTCAAAAGACATTCTGTAGTCCATATAAGTTATCTTGTACCTTGTTTGAAGTCAGGAAAAAGGAATGCGATTGCTGGTAATATAGTTCACTAAAGGCAGCTACCTGGCCTCTAATAGTTATTTGCAAAGTATATTTAGAACATTGATTCATCAAACATCTCCTAGGTTCCTATCTCATGCCAAGCGATGTACTAGGTGCTCTAAGTACAAAAATAAATGGAATATAGTCCTCCTCTTAATGCATAAGCCTAGTGGAAGAAGCAGAAATGAAAGGGAAATAAGAATTCAATAGAGTATGAGGCATTACAGAGAAAGAAAACAAATGTCTTGGAAGTACAAATGGCAGAGCCACTAGTTCTGTCTCGAGCAGGCAGGGAAGAGTCTATAATGGAAATAACTTTTGAGCTAGGTTTTGAATTGAGCTAGTCTTTTGAGCCAGACTTTTGAGCTAAAATTGTAGGGTTGTCATCAGACCAGAGAGTTGGAAGGGTATCTTGTGGGGAAAAGAAAGATCAGATTGTTACTGTATCTATGTAGAAAAGGAAGACAAGAAACTCCATTTTGATCTGTACTAAGAAAAATTGTTTCTGCTTTGAGATGCTGTTCACCTGTAACTTTAGCCCCAACCCTGTGCTCACAGAAACATGTGCTGTAATGAATCAAGGTTTAATGGATTTAGGGCTGTGCAGGATGTACCTTGTTAACAATGTGTTTGCAGGCAGTATGCTTGGTAAAAGTCATCGCCATTCTCCATTCTCGATTAACCAGGGACACAGTGCACTACGGACAGCCGCAGGGACCTCTGCCCAAGAAAACCTGGGTATTGTTCAAGGTTTTCCCACACTGAGACAGCCTGAGATATGGCCTCATGGGAAAGGAAGGGCCTTATGACACCCATAAAGGGTCTGTGCTGAGGAGGAGTAGTGAAAGAGGGAGGCCTCTTTGCAGTTGAGATAAGAGGAAGGCTTCCGTCTCCTGCTTGTCCCTGGGAATGGAATGTCTGGGTGTAAAGCTGACCATTCCCATTCGTTCTATTTGGAGATAGGAGAAAACCGCCCTGTGGCTGGAGGCAAGATATGCTGGCAGCAATACTGCTCTGTTACTCTTTGCTACACTGAGATGTTTGGGTAAAGAGAAACATAAATCTAGCCTATGTGCACATCCGGGCACAGCACCTTCCCTTGGACTTATTCATGATACAGATTCCTTTGCTCACATGTTTCCCTGCTGACCTTCTCCCCACCTGTTGCCCTGCTACACTCCCCTTGCTAAGATAGTAAACATAATGATCAGTAAATACTGAGGGAACTCAGAGGCTAGTGCTGGTGCGGGTCCTCCATATGCTGAGCACCAGTCCCCTGGGCCCACTGTTCTTTCTCTATACTTTGTCTCTGTGTCTTGTTTCTTTTCTCAGTCTCTTGTCCCACCTGATGAGAAATACACATAGGTGTGGAAGGGCTGGCCCCTTTCCGTATCTCAGAAGGGACAAAGTACACAAAGGCATGGGGTCATGATAGTGCCTGGTATGTTCAGGTAGTGAAGAGGTCCGTGTGGTATGAGCACTACAGATGACATGTGTCGTGTGAATTAAAAATATATAGTGTTAGTTACTGCAAATGTTTTTTACACGTTATTGTTTTTAAGAAAGCAGTATCCAATGCACAAGTGTACTGTCAATACTGTCAATGAACTACTTACCACTCAAGTGACTGCTTATTTGTTGTTCTGTCCTCTCAAGCCACCTACAGTCAGAAAATGGTCTTGATTTTACTGATGTTGCTGTTAATAATAGCTGTGACTTCTTGAGTACCCACCACATGCCAGGCCCAATGTAGGGGCTTTGCATCCATTATCCATGATCTTTACAACAACCCTGCAAAATTAGATATCAGCCTTATTTTAAAGTCTTGACAGCTTGTGACTTCCCTGAAGTTTCTCAGACAGGAAGAATCCAAGTCAAGATTCGAATCCACGTCAGTCTCATGAAGCCTGTGCTCTTTCCTGCATGCCATGCTGTATTTCTAGTTAAGTGACAACTCCTTTCCCCCATGACATTGTAGATCCAGTATACTAAGGAACCCTCTATTTACAAATTGTAAGTAATTAAAACAAACCTCTTAGTGGCGCTTATACATCCAAATGAGTGTTGTCATTCAAAGAAGTTACTTGGGGAAAGAGAATGTATAAACCTATTCCATCGTTCATACTCCTTGTTACTCATCTGGAATTCCCTTTAAAGTCAGTTTACATATCACATAAGAGGATCCATCTCATTGCTTTATGATCATCTATCATTTTCAACCAAAATAGTTCCACCTAGTTTGATCACACATCCTATTCACTAACCTTGGCTCTGACTGACTGCCATTTCCAAAATTCGAATCCACCCTCAGTGAAAATGTAGTACCATTTGGGATAGTCAGAAGATCAGACTGCAGGTTCTTAAGGTGCTTCCAAGAAAAAAGCTTCAAAGATGATTTGAGTAATGAAGTACCATTGGAATTACTGCATTGCCTCCCAAGGGGACTGGTTAAAGGAGAGAAATCTCATTTGAATGTATAATTTCTAGTTTTAAAAATATCACTCCTATTACTTGATAATTATACACACATTGTTCTTAGCTGTGTTCTTTAAGGGCCAGGATTTGGAGGTGCTGAATTAGGTGCTGAATGAGTGGGTGTTGAGTACAAATAGACATCTACCACTGGGAAATCTTTGTTGTACAGGAGAGACGGTGAATTGAAGGAGTTTTAGATAGTTTCCTAGGACTCCAGAAGTTAAGCTTTTTAATATGGAGCTTGAGTTTTTAATTATTTTGCCTGATATGTCATGCCTGTACAAGGTGACTGGAATTTAAGACAAAAGCCTCGGACTCTGGAGATAGATGCTTTATAAGTGGAGACTCATACTTTGTCAGCTCCAACCTAATAGTGACAACAATGATTACTGAACAAGATTGTTACCTACAGTGTGGCAGAACTTTTGTCTTTCATAGTACTGCTAAAACTAGAATGGGTAAAATGTATCATTTACACAGTGCTTTCACATACCCTTGTCTTAATGAATCAGTATATGAGGAATCAGATGAGGAAACAGACCTGGGGGAAAATAACTTACCCAAGACCACACCGCTGATGAATAGCAGTTGAGGAACTTAAATGCAGATCTTCCTACTGGCGTGGGCTCTGCTATTATTTGGCTTTTGTGCTTTTTTGTATCTACTGGTTAAATGCTCTTAAACATTTTTCATCTTAATAAAACCAGCTAAAATATCCACTAAAAGACTTTAAATTTGGTTAATAAGGTGTAAGAGGGGCAATTCCCTTGATAGTTTGTGAGAATGTCAGGTTGTCATTTGGAGCCATGCTGTCAAGCTGTAAACTGGGATGTGCCATCCAAAGTTTGTGTGTGCGTATGTGCCTGTGCGTGTGTACGTGCATGCAGGCATGTGTTAAGGCGCGTGTATGTGCTCCAGGGAAGCCAGCAGCTTCCACTGGAAAAAAACTGATAGGTCTAAAAAGAGTCCAGCTGCATTCTTATGATATGCAGAAAACAGATACCAGAACTTTTACAGTCAGAGTCATCATTCCTTTGCTATGTATATTCTCTCCCTCCCTGCTTCCTTTTCTCTACCTATTCTCCCAACCCTGCAAACTGGAGAGAGGGAATTTGAGCCTGAGCAGAAAGCTCCATATAAATTTCAGAGAGGACACCAGGTAACACTACTTAGTGATTCATAATATACTAACACTACAGATTCAAATGAGAGTGGAATAAATCCATTCTAAAGGTGTAACTGGAAAGGTGCATTTTAAGAAGTAGTGATTAATGTTAAACCGGAACCTCCCAATTCTCCCAGGTTTGTGGAGAATTAAGCAGTCTATTTTTATATTTGGAATCTGGTCTGAATATTTCTTGAAAAGTAACTCAAAGTAGTTTAGGCTATGACTGTAACTTATTTTTGTAAATGCATTTTCTTATCACTGTATTATTGCACATAATTATTGTGTATTCTCTTGCAAATCAGGCTTGATATTTCCTTTTGGCTATGCAGTCACCTTTTAGACTTTGCTTCCAAATATATTGATATAGTTAAGATACTATTCTCTTTCCCCAACTAGGAATGTGTATGAATTGCATCTTTTGAACTTTCTGATTATATTACTTTGTTTTACTTGATCAGCTTTGTAGTTTAATTTTTTTTAAAGCCAGCTGTTGGGATTACTGATCAGTTTCATTTTCATATCTATATTTCTACTTTTACTTTTATTATTTTCATGTCTTGGCTTTCCCCCCAAATTTCTTAGAAACTCAGTTTACTAGTTTTCCTTTGCCTCTTTTTTTTTCTTTGTTTTCTACTTTTATTTAAACATTTGAAATGAACACATTTTCTCTGAGTTTTGTTTTGGCAGCTGCCCAGGTGTTTTTATGTTTCAATTGTATTTTAGTAATTTTTTTTTTTTTTTTTGAGACGGAGTCTCGCTCTGTCGCCCAGGCTGGAGTGCAGTGGCCGGATCTCAGCTCACTGCAAGCTCCGCCTGTAGTCCCAGCTACTCGGGAGGCTGAGGCGGGAGAATGGCATAAACCCGGGAGGCGGAGCTTGCAGTGAGCTGCACTCCAGCCTGGGCGACAGAGCGAGACTCCGTCTCAAATTAAAAAAAAAAAAAAAAAAGAAAACTTCTAAAATTATTTCCATATTCCATGGTCATGTTGTTAGGTTTTTGTTATTTAGGTTTTCCTTATTAGTCCTCTTGGCATTTTAATACTTTTGGCTTTGAAATCTAATTTATCTCATTTTAAAGATAGTAAATTGTTGCTCTTATCTTTATCCAGGCGTGCTAAACCTCTGTCATCTGATTTCTGATAGTTGGTTCGACTTTTGACTTTGGTTCCAAGTGTAACTCTTGAATGTAACAGATTTACTTTCTTAATCTAGGAAGCAAGCTTTCTTTTTATAGAGGTGTGGTAGGCAGAATAATGACCCCCAAGTATGTCCACATTCTAATCCATGAAACCAGGGAATATGTTTTGTTACATGGCAAAGGGGAATTAAGGTAGCAGATGGAATTAAGTTTGCTAATCAGCTGACCTTAAGATGGATTATTCTGGATTCTCTGGCTGGGGCCAATGTATTTACAGGGTCCTTAAATATAGAAGAGGGAGACAGAAAAGGAGGTCAGAGTGATTCAGTATGAGAAGGACTGCATTCTTCATTGTTGACTTTGAAGATGGAGGAAGGGGCCATGAGCTAAGGAATGTGGCAGCCTCTAGAGCTAGAAAAGGCAAAGAAACATTCTCTCCTAGAGCCTTCAGAAGCATAGTCCTGCTGACACCTTAAGTTTAGCCTAGCAAGACCCATATTGGACTCTGACCTCCAGAACTGTAAGGGTTATGCTTTTTAAACTACTAGGTTTATGCTCTTTAAGCCACTAGGTTTGTGGCAGTTTTGAATGGCAGCAGTAGGAAATTAATAAAAGAACATTCAGCCCATGTATATTTTTCTAACCCTAGTATTTGAATCATGAATTATGTTTTGTGTGTCCTTTTGTAAGTTTATCTTCTTTTCTATTTTCCATGTAATAGACATAAAATTTTAAGTTTCCTTTAAATTATGTCAAAAACCACATAAATAATCACTTTTCCAGCATTTAAAACATTTTGGTACTTCCCTTTTCTTTAGTTCCACTATTCTCTTTTTTTATTAAATAAGGAAACTGTTTCACAGAGGATAATGAAGTTAGCTTACAGCATTTACCCCCCCAACCACCACCAGCAGTCTATTTTTTTATTTATAGTCTGAAAATCCTTTAGGATAAAAATTACCTGTACTATTATCTAATTTACATATGAATCCTGTGTCTTTCATTATCTTAGCATTTGTTAATGTTTGTATCCACTAATTTCTTTTAAATTGTGTGTTTTCAAGTCCATTGTTTCTGATAATTATATTTGTAGCCACAGGCTTTAGTTGACAAATTGGCTCTGTTTTTTTAGATTTTGGAATATTCCCCTCTGCTTTAAGAGAGAAAACTTCTGCCTCTACTAATTGTGCACTGTATTTGTGGTGATCCATTTCTATTAACTTGTGAATCCTACTCCACCCCACCTTGACACAGGCTCTCTTCTTGTCCAAAGTCTAAGGGATGAAGTCATTTTTATCTTGGTTTCTTTAAATGTTCTCCCTCTCTTTGTAGCAGCTTGTAAAAGCCTGTTTTTGTTTTCGAGTATTAATAATATTAACTAATGCGTATTGAGTACGCTGGTTGTCAGACTGTTTTCCACAGACCTTGGAGGTGGGCCTTGAGACCATTTCCAGGTATCTGCAAAGTCAAAATAATAATAATACTAAGACATTCTTTGCCTTGGTCGACATTGGCACTGGTGGTGCAAAAGTGGTGCGTCAAACAGCTGGTGCCAGAGCACAAATCAGGACAGTGGCACCAGCTACACTAGTCTTCTGTCACTGGATTCTTCACCACCACATGCTGGACTTGCAGTTAAAAAAAATGCCAGCTTCACTTACGAATGTCCTTGATAAAGCAGAAAAATATTAATCTCATTTAATCTTGACCCCTGAATGCACATCTAGTTTAATATTCCATGTGATGAAATGAGAACAATGCATAAAGGCTTGTTGTATGCTGAAATGCAGTGGTTGACTTAAGGAAAAACGTGTGTGCCTGAGTTACAAGCTGCTGTTTTCATGGAGTATCATTTTGGAAGGATAACTGACAGACAAGACTGTGGTTATTTGTGTTATGGTGTTTGACAGACATTTTCTTGAAAATGCAAGAAGCAAACCTTCAAAGAAAACAACTCATGGTATTTTTTATAAATGGTAAAATTTGATCTTTCATGGGGAAACCAGAATTTTTGAAAAGTTGTATCTACTACCATGAGTTTGACAGCCTCCCAGTACTTAAAATATTTCTGATGAAGTCGGTGGAGATGGTAAGTAATGTGATATTTTTTTGCTATTGTATATGAAATGTGTCGACATTTGAAAGCTCTTTATAACTCAGTAAACCAATATTTTCCAGTCAACCTACATTGTATTATATAATAATGCTGGGATAAAAGATTCACTGAAAGTATAAGAGAGACCAGTGGATTTCAGTGTAGCAGAGTACAAAAAGGTCATTGATATGATTCCGGATTCCACATCGCAGTTAACCTTTAAGAAACTACCACTTGTTGAGTTTCAGTGTCCTGTTGAATATCTACCATTATCTGAAAGAGCTATTAAAATAGTTCTTTTCTAACTACTGTTGGGGTCCGCGTGTTTCCTAAACAAAGGAATGAACACACAAGACAACACAAGACAAGACAAACATGGCGGCCACCTCGAATGGCGTGCTCTGCTTTATTTTATACAGTCGTTTGTGGAATGTTGCCAAGTCACAAGACACATTGTTGTTTTTCTGACCTTTCCCTGACTTTCTGGATTTTCAAGATGTTTACACATAAACAAGCCCCCAACGCCCTGCTTCATTTGCAAGAGCAGGACTTATTGGGAACGTCTCGTTTGCGAGCACATAGTCTTCTACAAACTACACATCTCTGTGAGGCCAGATTTTCTTCATATACTTGAACCAAAACAATGTATTGCAACAGAATGAATGTCAATGTAGATATTAGAATCTAGGCGTCTTCTATGAAATCATACATTTAAAATTTTGCTAAACTGTAGAAACAGTGCTGCTGCTCTCACTAAATTTGTGTTGGATTTGGAAATGTTTTTAAATAATGTTATTTATGTTAGTATGTAATGTGTTTATTATTACCTTTAAAGAGTAGATTTTTTTGAATAACCACTGTATCAGAAATATTAAATACCAATAGGGATAACCCACATCAACAAGAGCTCTTTGGGATCCTCAGTAATTGTTAAGACTGAAACGGAGTCCTTTTTAAGAGTTAAACGTCAAAATTTTTGATACTAAAAACTTTGAGAGCCACTGACTTAGTGCTTTATACAAAGCACTTGTTATACTCATTATCTTATATTCGTAGCCACCTTATGGGGTACATATTATTGCCCTAACTTTACAGGTAAGAATACTATGACACAGTGATGCTATGTATATTTTTGTTAGCAACCCCTCTGAATCTCATGGTCTTCCCAGCATAGTTTTCTCTCTTAGAGGCTTGCTTCTGAGTTTAATTTTGTAGGTCCCATCTTCTTACAACCCTCCTCCCTTTTTTCCAATCGAAGTTTCTTGTGTTATTTTTCATAGTACAAAAATAGTACACATACCTTACAGAAAACTCAGATATCATAAGCAAAAGAGTATAAAGACTATCCTTAATCTTCCCGAGTGGAGACCCGTTAGCTACTCAGCAGATACTTATTCAGATGCTTTTCTGAACATGTTCA
Organism: Papio anubis; assembly: GCF_008728515.1. Classification (NCBI taxonomy): domain Eukaryota; kingdom Metazoa; phylum Chordata; class Mammalia; order Primates; family Cercopithecidae; genus Papio; species Papio anubis. Next base: position 5,652,623 of record NC_044996.1, on the reverse strand, counting down.
TTTATCAGTGTAAAACTTGTTTAGTATAATACTGAATTAAAAGGATTTTGGAGTCAAAGAGTTTGACTCCCAACTCTGAGCTCTTAGACAAGTTATTTAACATCTAAGCTTTCTGTTCCTTATCTGTAACCGCACTGATCTGTTTTCTGTGTCTAGAGTTTTGCCCTTTCCAGAATGTCAAATAAGTAGCATTGTACAGTATCTTGTGTTTTCAATCTGAATTATTTTACTTATAGTGCGTTTTAGATTCATCAGAGTTGTTCTTTTCACCCGTAGTTTGTTACTTTTTACTGCTGATTAGTATTCCATTGAATGGATATACCAAAATTGGATTAACCATTCACCAGTTATGGATATGTGAGTTGTTACCAGTGGCAATTATGAATAAAGCTTCTTTGAATATTTGATTACAAGTCTTTGTGTGGACATATGTTTTCATTTTTCTTGAGTAAAATACCTAGGTGTGGGATTGCTGGGCCATAGAAGAAGTGTACACTTAACTGTATAAGAAACTTCCAAAATGTTTTCTAAAGTGGCTGTACTATTTTGCATTCCCACCAGCATATGTAAGAGTTCTAGTGTGTGTGTAATCTTATCTCATTGTGGTTTTAATTTGCATTGTCCTAACACCTGAAAATACTGAGTATTTGTTGTGTGCTTATTTGCTTTTTGTATGCCTTCTTTGATGGGATGTCTCTGAATTTTTTGGCCATTTTTAATTGGCTTGTTTGCTTATTTTTTTAGTTGTAAAAGTCCTTTTTATATACTGGATACAGATTACTTTGTCAGATACGTGTTTTCAGAGTATGGTCGTCTAGTCTGTGGCTTGGCTGTCATTTTCTTAATGATAGATATCTTTTGGAGAGTAAGAGTTTTTCATTTTGGAGAAGTCCAATTTCATATCCCATCTAAGAAATGTTTGCCTAACCCTGGGTTGCAAGTATTTTTTTTCATATGTGTTTTGGACATTTTATAGTTGTGTATATGACATTTAGGTCTATGATCCATGTTACATAAATTTTTGTATATGTTGTGAGTTTAAGAGTCAAGGTGTACTTTCCTCATTTATCCAGTTGTACCACCATTTATTGAAACATAATTATTTCTCCATTGAATTGCCTTGGCACCTTTGTGGAAAATTAACTGACTCAATATGTGTGGGTCTGTTTTCCGACTCTCTAGTATGTTCTATATATCTATCCTTATGCCAGTACTACATTGTGCTTATTACTGTAGCTTTATAGTAAGCTTTGAAAGCACATAGTATAAATTGTCCAACTTTGCTTTTTCTCAGAATTGTTTTGCCCATTCTAGGTCCTTTGCATTTCCATTATGACTTTTAAAGTCAGTATGTCAATTTCTACAGAAGAACCTGCTGGCTTCCAATTTTCATTGGTATTGCATTGATTCTTTAAAATAATTTGGTTAATTTGGTGTGTGTGGTAGGCTAAATCATGGCCCTCAAAGATACCAACTTCCATGGAACCTGTTAAAGATCTTGAGATGATGGGGTTATCCAAGTGGGGAATAAATGCAGTCAATCACAGGTTCTCTTAAAAGAGGGAGATAACATTAAGAGAAGGCAGTGTGGTGGAAACAGAGAGATTTGAAGATTTTGTGCTGCTGGTTTTGATGATAGAGGAAGGGGCCATGAACCAAGGGAATACAGCTCTGGAAAAAACAAGTAATAGATTCTCCCGTAGAGTCTCCAGGAGTAGGTCCTGCTGACATCTTGATTTTAGCCCAGAGAAACCGTTTTTGGATGTCTGGCTACAGGATAATAAATATGTGCTATTTTAAGTCACCAATTTTGTGGTAGTTTGTTACAGCACCCATAGGAAACTAATACACGGAGGATGTAAATCTTAACAGTAGTGAGTGTTCTATGAACACAGTATATTTCTCCATTTATTTAGATCTTTAATTTTTCTAGGCAGTTGTGAACTGAATGTGTCCCGTCAAAAATCACAAGTTGACTCTAATCCCCAATGTGATGGTATTTGGAGACAGGGCTTTGGGAGGTGATTAGGTTATGAGGGTGGAACCCTCATGGTTGGAACTAGTGTCCTTATAAGAAGAGACCAGAGAGCTAGCTCACTCTCTTTTCACTATGTGAAGGGTGTGAGAAGTCTGCCATCTGCCACCCAGAAGACAGCACTTGCCAGAACCCAGCCATGCTGGCATCCTGATCTCCAACTTCCAGCCTCTGAAACTGTGAGGAATAAATTTCTATTGTTTATTAGCTTCCCCACAGTCCTACCAGTGTTTTGTAGTTGTCAGTATATAGGTTTTGCATATATGTTGTTACGTTTGTCCCTGTTTTATATTTGTGATGCTATTGTAATGGTGGATTTTTCATAAACTTTTAATTTTTGAATAGTTTTAAATTTATAGGAAAGTTGCAGTAAATGATATATATTTTTAAGTTTCTGTTTCCAATTTGTCATAGCTACTATATAGAAATGCAATAATTTTTGTACATTTATCTTGTATCCTTCAATTCTGTTAAATTCACTTACTAGATCTACTAGCTTTTTCGTAGATTCCTTAGGATTTCCTACACAGAAAATCATGTTGTCTGTAGATAATGACAGGTTTACTTCTTTCTTTCAAAACTATACTCTTTTAATTTCTTTTTATCATGTTATTGTTGTGGCTAGGACCTTTAGTACAATGTTGAATAGATGCGTTGAAGTGGACAAACTTGCCGTGTTTCCTGTCTTAAGGGGAAAGTATTGAGTCTCTCACCATTAAGCATTATAACTACAGGTTTTTCATAGATGCTTCTCTACTCCTAATTTGTTTAGAGCTTTTACCTTGAATGGGTAGCAAATTATGTCAAATGCTTTTTAAACAACTATTGAGATGATCATGTGATTTTTCTTTTTCGGCCTACTAATACCACGAAGGTTGCTAACTGATTTTCAGATATTAATCCAGGATTGTGATCTTGCAATCCCAGCTAAACCAGACTTAGTCATAATGTAGTATCCTTATATATTGCTGAATTCAGTTGGCTAAAATCTTTTGAGGATCTTTGCATCTCTGTTCATGAGAGATATTGGTCTGTAGTTTTCTTTCTTGGTCAGTTTTGGTATCAGGGTAATGCTGGCTTCATAAAATAAATTGGGAAATGTTCCCCCCTCATCTTTTTTGCAAGAGTTTGTGAAGAATTGCTGCTATTTCCTCCTTAAATGTTTGGTAGATTTTGCCATGGCCTGACATTTTCTTTGTGAAAAAAGTTTTAACTAGAATTGCAGTTTCCATGTCTTTGTTTCAAGAAATTTCCTGGCATAAAGTTGTTTATAATATCCCCTACTTATCCCTTTAGTATTTTTAGGATTTGTAGTGATATCCCTGCTTTCATTCTTGATATTAATAATTTGAGCCTACTCTTTCTTACTGATTACTCTGGCTGTAGATTTACCAATTTTCTTATTTTCTCAAAGAAACTGCTTTTAGTTTCATAGATTTTTTTCTCTAATGCCTTTTTACTGTATTTTATTGATTAATGTGCTTATATTTATCAGTTTGTTCTTTCTGTTTACTTTTTTAAAATTTCCTTCCCTTTCTTACATGGAGGTTCCTTACCTCCACGTTCTTTCTATTTTCATAAGATAGAATCTTAGATTATTGACTTGATATCTTTTCTAATGTAAGTATTTGATGCTAAAATTTCCCTTAAGTACTGCTTTAGTGTATCTCACAAATTTTGGTATATTGTGTTTTTGCCTTTATTTAATCCAAAATATTTTTCAATTTTCTTCATAGTCTTTGACCTATGGAGTATTTAGCAGTGTGGCATTTAATTTTCAAGTATTTTGAGAATTTTCCAGATATTTTTCTACTGTTGATTTCTAGTTTGACTCCATTGTGCTTATTTACTTTGTGTGATTTCAGTCCTTTTAAATTTGTTGAGCCTTGTTTTATGGCCCAGAATTCAATCTGTCTTGGTGAATGTTCCATGTGTTTTTGAAAGGAATCTGTATTTTGCTTTTGTTGGGAAGAACTCATTAATATTAATTAGGTCAAGTTGGTTGATAGTGTTGCTACAATCATATATATCCTTAGTAATTTTCTGTTTATGTGTTCTGTTAGTTACTAAGAAAGGAATGTTAATTTCCATTTATAACAGTTTGATTTTTTTTATTTCTCCTTTTAGATTGATCAGTATTTTCTACATGTATTGTGAAACTTTGTTATTAGGCATATAAACATTTATGATTGTTAGATCTTGACAAATTGGCCCCTTTATCATTACGAAGTGCCTCTATTTGTCCCTGGAAATAGTCCTTGTTCAAAAATATACTGTGTCTTATGTTGTGGTAGGCAGAATGCCCCACCCCCACAAATACACAGATACTTAGGCCTTAAGCCCTGAAACTTGTGAATATGTTATTTTACATGGCAAAGGGGACTTTGAAGATATATTTATTAGCATTAGTTTCTGCTGTTACCATGACAAATTACTGAAACTACTCAAGCTTATTATCTCTCAGTTCTTTAGGTCAGAAGTCCGGGTACAGCATGACTCAGATGGGTCTTCTGCCTAGTTTCACAGGGTCAAAATCAAAGTGTTAGGAGGGCTCTATTCCTTTCTGGAGCCTCCAGGGATTCATCTGCTTTCAAGCACATTTGGGCTATTGTCAGAATTTAGTTCCTTGGGGTTGTAGAGCTGAGGTCCCCTTTACCTTGCTGGCTGTCAGCTGTGAGTTATTCTCAGCTTCTGAAGCCTGCCTGCATTCCTTGGTTCATGGTTCCTTACCTCTGTGTTCAAAGGTAGAAGTACAGGCTGAATCCTTCTCAAGTCTGGAATCTCTCTGACTTCTGCCTCATCTCTCTTCCACCACATCTCTCCGATTTACTCTTCTGCTGTCTTAAGGGCTCATGTGATTACACTGGGCACACCTGGATAATCCAGTATAATCTCCCTATTGTAAAGTTAGCTGATTAGTAACCTTAATTCCATCTGCAAAGTCCCCTCACAGTATTACTTAGATTACTGTTTGATTGAATAATCAGGGCACAGGAATCCTGGAAAACTTCTTTAGAATTCTGCCTACCACAGTTATGGACCTTAAAATAGGGAGAGTAGCCTGGCTTAACCAGGTGGACCCAGTTTCATCACATGAACTCTTACAAGCAGAGAACTTTCTCTCACTGGAAGCAGAAGCGATATGGCAGAAGTGAGAAAAAAATCCCAAGCATGAGAAAGATTCAATATGCTATAGCTTGTTACTGGCTTTGAGATGTAGGGGCCTATTTGCAAGGACCCAATAGAAGCCCCTACTATCTAAGATCAACTGCAGGGTGACAGCAAGCAAAGAGACACGTACCTCAGTCCTACAACCACAAGAAACTGGATTCTGCCAACAACCTGAATGAGCTTAGAAGTGGATTCTGCCAGAGTCCCCTGATAAGCATTCCACCAACCGACATCTTTATTTCAGCCTTGTGAGATTCTGAGTAGAGAAACCAACCAAGCTCATCTGGCCTTCTATCATATAGAACTGTGAGATAATAAATTTACATTGTTTTAAGCTGCTAAGTTTGTGGTAATTTGTTATAGCAGCAATGGAAGACTTAAACAGATGTTAATATAGTCATTCCAGCTTTCTTTTGGTTAGTGTTTATTTGGTATAACTTTTTCTTTCCTTTTGCTTTTAATCTGTCTGTGTCTTTATGGATAGATAAAGTGGGATTCTTATAGACAGCATATAGTGCCTTGCTTACTAATCCAATCCGATCATCTTTGTCTTTCAGTTGGCCATTTATATTTAATATAGTTATTGACAGGGTTGAGTTTTAACTACTTTCTTGCTGCAGCCTGGAAGCTGCCTCTGATCTGCAAACTGCGGCAATAGTGGGGTTTACCTCCTTTGTTTCCTCCCTCTCACCTGTTCTCCACTGCCTGTTGTCAATGTCTGAAAACTGTTCTTTTGTAGATGGTATCAAGTTTCTTATTTAGGCGGGAAGGTAAATTATATTCCCATTATTAAATCAAGGCTGGAAATAGAGGTCCTCAAGAGTATAATTTCTAATTATTTCAAGGACATATTCAGTAGCGATTCCCTTTTATATGAGACGTGAGCATGTGTGTATGTGTAATTTATTCATTCATAGAAAGTATAATACATATACTAAAATGTTCATGCCATATGAATATGACAGATGGCTGCCTTTTTAGAAATAGAATCAGTCAGTGATAGAACTTGACCATTTTCAGAGCACATCAGCCTTTTCCAGTCTCTGTGTCTTGGTATAGCTAGTTCCGTCTGCCTGGAATACTTCCTCATCTCACTTCCTTTCCTGCCTGGCAGCTTTCTGCTTGCCCTCTGGAACCAGCTCCAGGGTCACCACTTCTCTGCTTCTGAGTGCCTCAGACACAATCTGTATTTCCTCTTCCAAGCTCTCATCACAAACATCATGCTGTATTATATGTTTCTGTGTGGTCTTCCTTCTATGAGGAAGCCTTGGAAAGCAGGAGACTTATTTTAGACTTCTTTATGTTTCTCTTATTCCTAACACATTATGTCTGCCCCATAGACCTTTTCAATAAATGATTGGTTAAGCTAGTGACTCCTTTTACATGCTGACAAATATGGCTCTTATTGCTCCCCATTTCAGTGTCACATATTTGTGAAAGTGAATCCTCTTTAATCGTTTTACTTTTCTCCTAGTAAATTCCTCATCTATGCCTGTCTGCTGCTGTTCTCTGTGCTGCTGGCCCTTCGTTTGGATGGCATCATACAGTGGAGTTACTGGGCTGTCTTTGCTCCAATATGGCTGTGGAAGTTAATGGTCATTGTTGGAGCCTCAGTTGGAACTGGAGTCTGGGCACGAAATCCTCAATATCGGTAATACTGCTTTATACAACTCATTGGTCTCTAGCATGAGGGAGCAATATCTTGACTTTTCTCACTTTTGATGAAGTAAGGACCATTTTATTTTCTGCCTATCTGGGGTCTTAGAACTATAGTATAAGCTAACAGATCTCTTCTGTGTTTTTGAAAATTTGGTCTTTGGTATGTAGTTTCTTACAAAAGCAGTGCCATTTGGGGGGTAAGTTGCCAGCCAGCTCACAAATACCTGTATAATCCAAAATGTACCCAAAATACAGAACTGGTATGCCATACTAGACTAAGCAGCATGAAACCACCCTGTTTTTAGGAAAAGACACTCATATTATGTTTGGTCATGAAAGATCTGTCTCCAATTCAGTTTTGAAGCTGGGGCTCCCATTGTCCCACCCTCCTAGTCCCAGAGCTTTAGGACTATTAGTAGTGTAAGGGAGGTGGCTTGGCCAGGAGACCATGAGTCCCTCAGACAGCAGCTGGGGAATGAGGAAAGTCAAGGGTTGGATGCCAAGAAGGAAAGCAGAGCCTTTGGGGGCAGGGGAGAGGAGTACCCTTTACTGTTTCCACCTCTTGCCCTCCCTGCTCTTGGATACCTCTGCTGGCCCAAATTCTTGGGAGTTGGCTCACACCAGCATGCAGCCTGGTGTTGCTGGGACCTGCAAGAGACTTTCCCTTCTCTGCCACAGAGACTGTAACTACATAAAGGGAAAAGGGGGACTTAAGACTGGGAGGCTATTATGAACCTTCACTGGGAAGATGAGGAGTACAGGAATTCCCAGAAGGCAGCTGCTCGTGTGGGAAAAGTGTAAAGTTGAACTTTTTTTTTTTTTTTTTTTTTTTTTTTTTTGAGACCTGAGTTTCCTCGGCTTCTTTGTTGTCCACAGGCTGGAGTGCAATGACTTGATCTCAGCCCACTGCAACCTCCACGCCCCGTCTGGGCGGGATTCTCCTGCCTCAGCCTCCTGAGTAGCTGGGATTACAGGCACCTGCCACCATGCCCGCTAATTTTTTTGTATTTTTAGTAGAGATAGGGTTTTACCATGCCAGGCTGGTTTCAAACTCCTGACCTCAGGTGATCCACCCACCTTGGCCTCCCAAAGTGCTGGGATTACAGGTGTGAGCCACCACGTCCAGCCACTACATCAACTTTTAAAATTTTTGTTTACTAAATATAAAAATGATTCAGATCATGTAAATTCCATATCACATACATGTCTAAGAACTGTAAAACAGTTACACAGAGAGCCTTGGCAGGTGAGGAACATTCATGTATAGCCGTTTCAAAGTTCTTAGATTTTGTTTTGAAAGATTGATGACCTGTGTGGCTGTATATGTTTTCTTTTTTTTATGAGATATTTCAGATAATCTAATGTTTGCTTCTCAAAGAATGCAAAGTTAAATAAACATTTAGGTTCTACTAATTGATATTTAGAATATATTCAAACTTCTCTTTGTTGGTCTTATTTAAGATGCTTGGAGCAAGGAAAGGAATTGTGTATGTGGGGTTGAATAAGGAATGTACAGGCGTGGTCATTCTCGTGTTAACATTAACCAGTGGAACACGGTTGGGTCCTACAGGAATAACCTCTGATAGCATTTTCTCTGTGATCTAACTTCTGGTGTATTTATCACCCACAATACATGCATATCATAAATGTTCATCTGTATTTTGAATAAACATTGTAGGCCTTTCAAATGCATTATAGAGCCTTTTCCTGATTGCTGGCCTTACCATTGCTCAATTGTAGATCTGTTAAGGTTATTGTGTATGATACTTAACTAATTAAACTGATTTTGTTTGAGAACAGTTTTAACTCTTGTTCTTCTTTCTCTTTCATCTGCAGGTGTTAATGTATCTTAATGGAATAGAAAGGAAAATGAAAATCATTTATATGTTTTATTTGCATTTTAAAATAGCACCTAACAATAGTTACTACCATCTTGTTGAAATATAACCGGCACTTGTTCATAGAACTAGAGTTATTTTTATAATATTGTGTGAAGGATGGTTTACATGGTTTTTAATTCATTGAAAAATGAGGATCGTGAGACTTAAGGGGTATTTGCCTGGTTTTAGCAGCAGAAGCAAATCAGCTTGAATACTCTTGGAAGTAACTCGTTGTTGAATTTAAAGATGTGAACAGAAGTGTTTATGTACATTGTCAGGGAAATAACTGGCTATTACTTTTGAGAATATGCCTATACAGTTAAAACATTAAATTCTGGTTTGGTTGTAATGTTCATTTGGTATTATGTAGTAGTTCTTCGATGTTTCAGAGATTGCCTACCAAAGCTTAGGTTTAAGTTAGCTTTCTACCTGATTTCCCTTACTTTTGTCAAATTTTCAAGTAAAATTCAAAGTATCAGTATAAGTTGGTATTTGCCCTGAACTGCTTGCTTATAATGGAGATTCTGAAATGAGGGTGTTTTCTTCTTCTCTCCCTTTTTAGAGCAGAAGGAGAAACGTGTGTGGAGTTTAAAGCCATGTTGATTGCAGTGGGCATCCACTTGCTCTTGTTGATGTTTGAAGTTCTGGTCTGTGACAGAATCGAGAGAGGAAGCCATTTCTGGCTCCTGGTCTTCATGCCGCTGTTCTTTGTTTCCCCGGTGTCTGTTGCAGCTTGTGTTTGGGGCTTTCGACATGACAGGTCACTAGAGGTGAGATTTCATGTATTTAAGAATGTTTTCCACTTTGGGAGGTCAAGACAGGCGGATCACTTGAGGTCGGGAGTTCGAGACCAGACTGGCCAACGTGGTGAAACCCCATCTCTACTAATAATACAAAAATTAGCCGGGTGTGGTGGCACGTGCCAATAATCCCAGCTTCTCGGGAGGCTGAGGCTGGAGAATCTCTTGAACCCAGGAGGTGGAGGTGGCAGTGAGCCAAGATTGCACCATTGCACTCCAGTCTGGGTGATAGAGTGAAACTCCATCTTAAAAAGAAAAAAAAAAAAAGAATGTTTTCAAAAGTAAAATATTTTGCTCAGTTATTCAGATGTCAGTTTTTTTACCCTTTGTTAGGAAGAGTTTGATCATTAACAACTCTACATCATGAGACAACAAGGCAACAAAAGACAATGGAAATAACCATTTTTCTTTCTTCACTTAGAACACTAGCTTTTCACCCAGGACATCAGCCTTCTCTCAGCTTCATATCCTGTATCAGACAGAAACAGAACTGATAGGTTAGATACAGATGTACATATAAAGAGAGTTAAGGAACTGGCTCACATTACTGTGGGGCTGCCAAGTCTGAAATCTCCATGGCAGGTGAACAGGCTGGAGACCTAAGAGGAGTTGACACTGCAGTCCTGGCACAGAATTTCTTCCTCTCCAGGAAACCACAGTTTTTGCTTTTAAGGCCTTCACCTGATTGCGTGAGGCCCACCCATGCTATGGAGGGTAGTCTCCTTTATTCAAAGTCAGTACCTTCATAGCAACACCAAGCTTAGTGTTTGATTAAATAACTGGGTACTGTAGCCCAGCCAAGTTGACACTCAAAACTGACCATCTCCCCACCTCAGACCCCATGATTTAGCACCTCCCCTGCTTTCTGGTTAGCTTATACTGATGTGCCCATGTGTTTGTTTATTCATTCAATAAACATTTATCAAGTATTTACTGGATGCCAAGTCCTTTTTCCCTAAGCATAGGGGATATGCAGATGAATAAAATACCAGGACTAGTAATAGTAGTAATGAAAATAATTGCAGATAATGTTTATTGAGCACTTACTGTGTGCCAGGCATTGTGCTAGGCACATCACATGCAGTAGTTTTCTTATTAACTATTCACAACCCTGTGAGGTAGGTCCAGAGAAGATAAGTCATTTGTTCATGGCCACATGCGAAGGGGCAGAACCAGGATTCCATTTGAGTCGGCCCAACTCTAAAGCCTGGGCACATAACTACATAACTGCACAGAAGCTGAGGGCCCAAAGCTGAATACTGATGGGTTAAGGGGAGAACTAGAGGCTATAGATGCCTGGTTTTGAGCTGTGTGGATAAAGAGTGAAGGAAGAAGACCGCAGTTGGCTTAGGAAGTAAACATAGCAGCCGTAGGGTGGGTCAGGCATATAAGCCTGGACCCCAGGTATAGGCGTGAGGGGAAGGTCCCTAGACAGAGGGATGGTGATGGAGCAAGGCCCTGTGGGACTCAGGGAGAATGGGACCCGGAGCACCAGGAAGGGTTTGGCCTTGAACAAGGGGAGCTATTCCCTGATTTTCATGCTGGTGGAAAGGCCACAGCATGGGTATGACTGGTAGGTAGGAGTGAGCTATGGAGGGAGAGTATCTGATGGTCCACTTTCACCCTCCCTAGAATTCCCAGTTTATATCAGGGACTTGAGCATCCATGGATTTTGGTATCCACGGGGGGTCCTGGAACCAATCCCCCACAGATACCGAGGGACAACTATACAAGGGCTAGGACTGCATTGGGCCTGAATTGCAGAAAGTCAGTCTTTCATACATTCACACTCTTGGCATTCCTGCCCTTGGAAGAAACAACATACCAGGAGCTGAGCTCCCTCCTCCTGTGACGCAAGAACAGTACCTATGTTGGTGAGGGGGTGGTTTGGAGTAGGCTCATGCAGAGATGGGAAGGAGGAGTTGAGGGTCTGCCAGGGAGCCCTGTGTCAGGAGGAAAGGGATGGCATTTTTGGGACACATTGAAGCCTAGAGGCAGGAAACACTCCATCAGCTGAGTGGACTGTGGCAGTTCAGATCCGACGGGAGCACAAGGTGGAAAGGAAGGAACTGTGGGAGTTGAGATGAGAGGGAGCCTCTACAGAGGGATTGGGCCAAATAGGGGCCACATCCTCAGCCTGCAGAGCATGTGCTGAAGTGCCCCAGGCACCCCAGTGCACTCGCAGGGCACCAGGGGATAGTGGACATTTTGAGGAGAACTGTAATATCTGACATTTGTTGGGACACCATACAAACTACTAGCTTGAAATAGTTTACAGGTTTATTTTTAGGCCACACTACATTCCTTTCAGTGATGTCGTATCTTTAAGAAGCTGGGTTTTCGGCAGCTGCTTTGAAAACTCAGAAGGCTAGTGCTGTGTGAAAATCCAGGTGAAGAACAGGTGACAAGAGTGGGAGCACCTTGTCTGATTCCAAGGCGTGGGAAATGGTGAGCTACCTGACAGGCACACGCATCCCACTGGGAATTAGTTTTGGTTATTTAAGAATAATATTAACATTTTTCTTTAGATTTATATGAATTATTTTTTCAAGTGGCTACTTAGAAATACTTACTAGGTTAGACGTAATTACTTAAATCAATGCAACGGTTGACATTCCTAGCCACATTAGGGATTTCTTTTGGCCTAGAGGTCTATGGAGGAATTACTAAATTCCTCATGTACCTATGTACTGAGAACTTTGGGAAGCTCTGGGCCCGGTCCCAGATTTCGATTTTGTGGGCAAGAATGTACTTTACCAGAGTGAGGAGCAGCCTGCAGGGCATTTGAACTGGAGGCAGGAGGTTAGTAAGGGGTTGCTGAAGTGGTAGGGGGATGGTGAGGAAGAAGGCCTCACTAGGCAGTCATCATCAGCATAGAAAGTGGGCACGGGATTCAGGAGAAGTCTGGACGCTACAGTGGACAGGATGTGGTGACTGAATGCAACAGTGTAGGAAAAAGAATACAGGGTGATTCCCGGGCTCATGGCTTGACAAATGAGACCACTGTTGTGCCTCAAAGTGACGTGGGAGGCTATAGAAAGAGGAGAGATAAGGTTCTAAGTGCAGGCGATAATGACCTCTGGGACTGGCTTCATTTGAGGTGCCTCTAGGAGAGCCGAGTGGCGTATGCACAGCTGGGTTTGCTATGCAGCAGGAAGGCTAAGTTGGAGACAGATGAGAGAACTCACCACTAAGGAGGTAATAATGGAAGCCAAGGGTCTGGTTGAAATTTCTTCTCCCCCAGTCCAGGGTGCAGCAGGTGAGTGAAAATATGTGTGTTCTTGTGTCTGTCTCCCTAATGGGGAGAGAAGACTGTTTGTGGCTCTGGGGAGCATCACCATTTAAGGAGGGGGAAAAGGAGACAGAAGGAATTACCAGAGCACTCCAGAGGGCTCCAAGACTGCATGGTGGGATCTTAGAAGGCCAGGAGGAGGGGAGCAAACAGGAAAGACTCATCCACAGTATCAGTAGGATGCCAGCTGAAGTGTTTTTGCTGTCTCCTGGTTATTGGTGACTTTGATGAAAGCTGTCTACTGATGGTCATGGGGGGTGGAGGCCAGATCACAATGGAGGAAGCTGGGAATGGTAAATGAGATAGTAGGGGCTTGCATATTCATTACTGTCTCACAGAGAGAAACCTGAGGCTAAGAGGGGTCTTGGATCAAAGGATGGGGTGGGTTTATCTGGTTTGGGGTTTTTTGTTTTTAATGAGAAGGAGTTATTTCTGTGCTGCTAGGAGGGATCAATGGAATAGGTGGGGTTAAAGATACAGTAAAGAATCTATAATTGATGGCTTGATGTGACAAGGTCCTCAAGGAGCCTGAAAGGAAAGGGTGGGATCCAAGGGCAAATCTGAGGTATGAGAAGAAGGACGCACAAGGATGGTTTTGAATAGACAGTATTGTTGGTAGGGGCATGAAGGAAGCTTAGTGGTCTATTGCAGTTAGCCTGTGTTCCCAGCGAACCTGGAAACAAGGTTCTCATCTGTGCTCAGGCCTCAGGCCACAAAGGGCAAGGCAGCAGAGGGGCAAGGCAGCAGGCCGAGCCATATTTCCCCTTGGCGTAATACTGCTGTGCCCCTCTGGTACCGAAAATCAGGAGTTTCCAGTGCAACATAATATTATACAAGTTACACTGTATTATAATGTGTATTGTCTTTTAGTGTGTTAACCAAATTACTGCAATATTAAATGCAAATTATACTTTGTTTAACTGATTCTTCTCTTCATTTTTAGTTAGAAATCCTGTGTTCTGTCAACATTCTCCAGTTTATATTCATTGCCTTAAGACTGGACAAGATCATCCACTGGCCTTGGCTTGTATGTAACTTTTAAAATGCTTAAATAAACTTCTTTTTTTATTATAAAAGTAATTCATATTCACTGTAGAAAGCTTGAAAAAGACAGACAAGCAGAAATAATAGCCTAATAGTCACCCATAATCCCACTATGGGGAGATAACATGGTTAGTGTTTTTTATGTCTGTGTTTTATACAAACAGTTGGGATATAACTGTGTGTACCGTTTTGTATCCTGATTTTTTTGTTTTAATGTTGTATCATAAACATTTTATCATGTTAATAAAAGGTCTTTATAAACATGACTTCTAAAGTTTAATTGATACAAAATATTCTTCAAGTGCATGTATCAAACCATCCTCTTATTTCTAAAATATGGTATTTCCATTGTTGCCAGTACTGAATGATTTTAAATCATGCTGCAGTGTATATGTTTATGCATTAAAATTTTTGCCTTAATTTTTTTTTTGGTTGTTTTCTTAGGAAATAGTCCAGAAATAGTGTTACTGGGCTACAGGTTGGGAACTGTTTGAGATTCCTATATACATATACTACACTGCCAACTTGCTTTTCCAAAAGCCATACCTGGCCAGGCACAGTGGCTTACACTTATAGTCCCAGCACTTTGGGAGGCCGAGGTGAGCTGATCACTTGAGCTCAGGAGTTCGAGACTAACCTGTGCAATGTAGCAAGACCCTGTCTCACTAGAAAAAAAAAAAAGCCATACCCATTTACACTCTTGCTGGTGGTGGCATCTGTCATGCTTCTAAACTGTGACTTCAGTTACTGGGCATTTGGTTGAAATTAACCGTGAATAAATGGGTGGATGGATGCAGAGACAGAAAGATAAGTGGCAAGACAGAAATTAGAGAACACAGTATAGTTTCCACTATTAAATGCATGGAAAAAAGATGGAGACTAAAGGCAGAAGAGTTCTATTGCCACTGGGAGGTAAGGTCATGCTAGTGTTTTTGTTTCAGTTTTATTTTCTCTGTTGTTTGATGTATAATTTTGCATACAATATATTTTATGTATTAAATATAGTTACCTTTAAAAAGTAAAAAGTACAGTAAAGAATTGGGAGCAGAGAAGAAACGAAGGGAAGCTAAATACACTCCATACTTAAAGATGGGAATAATCACTTCTGCCCAAAGCCTTTGTTTTTATTCAGCCACTCATCCTCAACTTCACAGTGCTGTATCTGGAGAATGGTCATTGGGTTCAAAACTGTTTCTGTTGTGACATGGAGGAAACATGTCCAAACAAGACCAAATTTTTTAGTATAAGATACTGTCAGGGAAAAAAAAATGATTAGTAATTTTTAGTGCTTTCCACAAATGAGAAGAAAGATTTTTTTCTGCCCTTCATCCTCTGTAGATCCCAGTTGATGAAGCAGTCTGAGTACATGTTTCCCATAGTGAGCGAGAGACAAGAAGGAAGGCTATTGAGATCTAACATTCCACCCATGAAGGAACTTCAGTAAAAAGGAGAATCTCATCACAGAACGGGAAAGGGGGAAGAAAGGCTGTGCATAGACTCTGCAGAAAAACCTACGATCAAAAACTCCAGGCTGGTCAGGAGGGGTAAAATTCCTATGCCAACTCAAATCATAGATCTAAAAGAAAATGTGAAACTATAGATCTGTTAGGAAATAACATAGGACAGAATCTTTGGGGTTTGCAATTAGGCAAAGAGTACTTAGAAATGGCACTGTTAATATAGTCCATATGAGAAAGAAATTATAAATTTGGACTTCCTCAAAATTGAAATGAAGACAGACCACAGACTGGGAGAAAATATTTGCAAAGCACACATCAAAACACTGACTTGTACCCAGAACATACAGAGAACTCTTAAAAACTCAAAAATGCAAAAAGAAACACCTACTTTAAAAATTGGCAAAAGAGTTGACAATTTGCAAATGGGATATATGCATGGGGAAAAAGCACAGGAAAAGATGCTCAATGTCATTACAGGTTAGGGAAGGCAAACTACAACCAGGATGAGGGCCCGAAACACATGGCTTCAGAATGACGAAACTCAATAACACTGACAAGGGCATGTGCCCAGGAGGATGCAGAGGAACTGGGACCCTCCAGTGTCACTGGGGGGAAGGCAGATGGTACAGGCATTGTGGAAAATGGTTTGGCAGTTTCTCATGCAGTTAAAAGCACATTTACCCTGGGATGTGGCTGCCCCACACCTAAGTACTTACCCTAGGAAGTGAAAGGGCGCAGCCAGGTAGAAACCCACACTCTAGTGTTTGTAGCCACCGTATTTGTGATAGCCAAGGGCTGGAAACCATCCGCAGCGGAGGGTTGGGTAAACAAACTGTAGGCATCGATACAATGAAATAGCACTCAGCAATGAGAGGGTCCACCTGTGGATACAGGGAGGGAACAATATGGATGAATCTCAGAGGCATTATGTGGATGGCGGGAAGCCAGTCTCAACAGTCTTGTCTCGCGATGCCATCTACATAAAGTTCCAGCAGAGACAAAAGTACAGTGACAGAGAACAGATCAGTGTTTGCCGGGCTAATGGTGGGACAGTGTGATAGTGGAGGGACAGCACGAGAGAGTTTTGCAGGGTGACAGACTTCTTCCGCATCCTGTCTATGGCTGTGCGAATCTACACTTGTGTGAATACTCAGGGAATGCACACTAAAGGAAGACAGTCACTTTTCCTACTGTATGATAGATAATTAATAAAAAGGGAGAACAGAGAAGTGTCGTCCCAGGGGGCAGGCCAGGAGGGCGACGACGTGTCACAGGGGAGCCTTGGCCAAGTGGCATCCCCAGAACTCATCCTCTGGGCTTGTGTGTGGATGAGACAAGGTCTACCTGGTACGACAGCAACATACTTGGAATGCACCCTTGCCGTGGAGGCAGGGACCCAGCAGCCCTATGTATCCAGCATCAACCTGTATCCAGCATCAACCTGTCAAGCTCACTAACTTGGTAGGGGTGAGGTTAGGGATCCTTAGGAGCCCAGGCAGCCACACTTTCCGGGGAGCCCTTTTCCATTTGTGTTGGCAAAGTACCCTCAGTAGGTTGTGGGAATGTTGGCTGTGAAGAGAGTCTGTTGGGGTGAGATCTTGTGTGTGTGCACAGGGTGACAGCTGTGTCCCGTTTCCTGGGAAGCTGTGATGGCAGCAGAGCCTGGGGGAGCCTGAGCGAGTGTGAGAGGGTGGGCCTCTGGAAGAGTAGAGGCTGCGGAGCCAGATGCAGGGCTGTGTGTCACCCAAAAGAAGAGGGACTGAGGACTCACTGAGCGTTTGTGTCATAAACGGTGGCAGCAGGCCCCATAGTGAACATACCATACCTTTTCCGTCCTGAGCGATCCTCGCAGCAGTCCTGGGAGGTAGAACGTCCTTATTCAGCTCGCGGGAGGGACCGCCTTAACTGGAGAGACACAGCAAGGTGCTAAAGGTGCCTTCCATCAGAGGCCGGGTGGGAAGCTCTAAAGAGACTTCTTCTCTCCCCCACTCCCAGGTTGTGTGTGTCCCGCTGTGGATTCTCATGTCTTTTCTGTGCCTGGTGGTCCTCTACTACATCGTGTGGTCCGTCTTGTTCTTGCGCTCTATGGATGTGATTGCCGAGCAGCGCAGGACACACATAACCATGGCCCTGAGCTGGATGACCATCGTCGTGCCCCTTCTTACGTTTGAGGTAAGCTTTCCACGGGAAGCCTCTTCAGCCCCTGAAGCTTGCGCTTCCCCTGACAGGATTCTGCACCCCTGGAAAGGCAGCCTCTGTCCGTCAAGCTCACAGTGAGCCCACTCCAGGAGAGGGGAGAGAACACGGCCATCTCTGGGAGGGAGATTTGGAGAAAGGAAAGCATCCTTCCTTTCTCTTGGGGGCAGTGTGTGGGCCTGGCAGGGAGAAGAGTGCACCGTTTTTAGCCATGGTGCCTCTGTATGGCTCCAGTTTCCACTTTGGAAAAGCAGAGTTGGATGCCGGATTTATGTATTGGAGTCGCATGGAGAATTCTAGAATGGGAGCTGTTGACTCCTTAGAACAAACACTGGGAAGAGTTTGCCATAAAACTGTTGGCATTGGGAACTTTTCAAGTGGAGAGGCTACTGCTGAGCTCTGAAGAGGGACATAAAAGCTCATTTGGAGTTTTCCCCATGGATGGGTGGTTTCCTGCCTTTTCCTGCGGTGCTGATGTTCCTTCTTCTGGGAGCCCATGTGGGGGTGGGGTGGTGGGGAGGAGCTGCCTAATGAGGTCTGGCTTCCGCCTCTATCCATTTTCGATGTTGGCATCGACAGGGACTATGTCTCTTTAGATTCTGCTGGTTCACAAACTGGATGGCCACAATGCCTTCTCCTGCATCCCGATTTTTGTCCCCCTTTGGCTCTCGTTGATCACGCTGATGGCAACCACATTTGGACAGAAGGGAGGAAACCACTGTATGTACTCAGCATTTGAGAAGTCCTTGGTGTGTGTGTGGGGTGGGACCATGGGGTGGGGGATGGATAGAAGTCTAGGAAGGGATGAATCTCCGAGGGCCCCAATTTAGAAGCTTGTGTGGGAAAGCGAGGGCTGAGGAAATTCTGGGACCCTCTAAGGGAAGGGCATGCCATAACTCCGGTGTTCCGCTGGCCTGCACTGGGACTTTTCTCGCAGCGCACGCTGCCATTTGAGGTAGAACCAGACAAGGCAGGCAACCTCTCAGAGATCCCGTTCCCTCCTCTGCAAAATGGGGATTAAGATAGATTCTTCCCAGGCCTGTGAGGGTTTGATGGAAAATCCACATCTCCCACCCAAACCCTGGGATTCATCCTAGGTCCCTGTTGGCCCCTCTGCCTCCCCCATATCCTTGCTGCCATCACCTGAGCCTTGCCTGTCTTGCCTTGCTAGCACTCTATT
This sequence comes from Papio anubis, assembly GCF_008728515.1. Lineage (NCBI taxonomy): Eukaryota > Metazoa > Chordata > Mammalia > Primates > Cercopithecidae > Papio > Papio anubis. The sequence goes on along the minus strand of NC_044996.1, from coordinate 5,633,906 downwards.
CCCCTCCATCTGCTTGCTGAGGCAGACACTGCCAAAATGATCTCTGCAGAGGGTGCCTTCCTGGCGAGGCTGTGAGCTCCACGGCATGGAAGCCCAGAGCACTGCCCTTCGGAAAGCCAGTGGGTTTGGGGGCCGGGCCTCACTGCAGCCCAGCAGCCCAGGCTATGCTTGCTGTTTGTGCCTCTGCCCCGCCGGGAGCAGGGAGGGCCTGCACCGAGCTGACACCCCAGTAGCACTGGGACTGGGAAAGTGGCTTTAAGGTGGCTCCATGAGTTCAGGCCCCCTCCTGGCCAGGACCCATGCATGACTACTGCCCTCGCAGATTCTAGAGGGTGATGGAAATCGTGTTTTTGGGTGGCACTGTCATCCATGAGTTTATCCTGGCTGGAGAAGATTAGCGGAAGACACCATAGTCTACGCACCACAGATATTTTGAGACTCCCTGGAGCAGTAGTTCTCAAACTTGGGCACCCAGCAGAATCCCAAAAGGGCCAGAAAAAGGGGACCGCTGGAGTCCACCCTAGCCCGACTCAGTTTCTGGAAGTCTGGGCTGGGGCCCGAGAACGGCATCCCTAAATAGACCCCGGGGACGCTGTCCCTGCCAGTCCGGGAACCTCACTCAGACAACCACAGAGCTAGCATTTGTACTTCTCCCCCATTTTGGGTACTCAAGCCCTGTTCAGGCTTTGTGACTCAGGAGTCTGGATAAAGTATATTATGACGGTGTAGGAGTGAAACTTCTTGTTATGGAAAGAAAGTTAACAGGAAGGTCAGTTGAGCTCGTGTGTGAAACAAAAAATTCTTATTTTTCAGGGTGGTTTGGTATCCGCAAAGATTTCTGTCAGTTTCTGCTTGAAATCTTCCCATTTCTACGAGAATATGGAAATATTTCCTATGATCTCCATCACGAAGATAATGAAGAAACCGAAGAGACCCCAGTTCCGGAGCCTCCTAAAATCGCACCCATGTTTCGAAAGAAGGCCAGGGTGGTCATTACCCAGAGCCCTGGGAAGTATGTGCTCCCACCTCCCAAATTAAATATCGAAATGCCAGATTAGATGCCACTTCCGGGGACAGAGCTAAAGTGGACTGCGACGCGCTCTCTCCACCTTCCTCTGCCCCCTCGTTCACCCCACAAACCAGAACCAGTACTGGAGCTGGGTCTCCAGGTACGTCCATCTCATGCCTTGTTTGCATCCTGCGCCTATCAGCCACTCACCACGACGGGACGTGGAAGTGGCAGGTGACAGGGGTGTGTGCCAGCAGATGTGGATGCCAGGAAGAGTGTGAGAACAGGGGCGGGATTTCCATCTGTCTGGGAGGGGCTCCAGGTACCCCTCTTCCTCGTCAGACCCACCGGGGGATGGCTGCTTACCAGGTCCCCAAAAGGAACATCTGTCTACACGGTGCTGAAATCCCAATCAAAAGTGTTGTTTAGAAATGTTTCTCTACGGGGCTGATCTCCTGCAGCTCGCTCAGCACTCCCAGGTCCTTAGCACTCCCAGGTCGTAGCTGGCGCAGTCAGTAGGAACTGTAACTATGTCTCTGATGCACCACGTGTTTAGACACAGCACAGTCCTTTTTTCTGTTCCTACCGTGGAAGTAGTTTCTCTTTGGGCATGCTGACAGCACTTTTTCATAGCCTCACCGATGAGCGCTTTCTGCGGGAGTGACTCCATGCCTGTATACAGAGTATTTATACAAATGTTTTAGCATCTTCATATGCGGTGTTAACCCCTAGTTCTGTACAGCATTTTCTGTTCAAGTATTTTTTTACAAGCTTGTGCTGTAGGCACATGCCTTCTGCTGCAGAAGTGGACACCCGTGGCACACCCACCCCGCCCCAGTGGGGTGCCATGCCTTCCTGGGACATTGCCACTTCTGCCCTGGAACTCATGCAGGTACGTAGTAGCTGCTATTGCCAGAACAGCAAAGCCAAGCAAGAGATGGTCCATGCTTTTCTGACGTTCTCAGAATAGTGGCTAGCCTAAAACCTGACAAGCGCTGCTTGAAGCCGGAACACTGGAGAATGTTGCTGAGAGCAGAAATGGCCACGCGGGTCACGATTATGCTTGGGAAAGTCTCAGGCTTCCCTCCTGCCAGCAACAAGAACGCTTTGGGGTAGGCACGATGTTTTCACGTGTGCGTGCCGTTTCTCCAAGCACTGCAGGTTCCGCCGTGTGCCGGAGGCTACAAGTTTAACATCCTCCTTCCCGAAAACAAATAGGTCCTATGCTGAAAAAAGGGTAAAAAATGAGTATTGTTCTTCTCAGCCAGGAGAAGAGTGTGGCGTTTTAACACGACCAACTGCTCGCCGGCATACTTGGGGTTAATTCAACTCTGCTGCGAACATGACTCCGCCCCTGGCACTGGCCTCCAGCAAGCCTGCTCTTTTTGGGGTACGGGGGAGCAGGATGGTTTAGCCTTTCCTGCTCAGTGTGTAAAAAAATGTAGCGAAAGCCACTATTTTTGCTCTCTTAAGCTGTTCAATAAACTGGTTCCTCGTTTTCCATGTGCACGATGTGTATCTTATTTGCTGGATGGCCCAGGAAACTGGAATGGCCCTCTCAGCCAGCCTCAGAGGAAAGCAATCTCTAGCTGGCACAGGCAGCCGAGTGAGGCTGGCGGCTGCTGGGACACAGCCTTTAGAATGAGTCCTTGAGTGCACAGCTCCCAGGGATATATGGGGTAGCGGGAAGGAGGGGACGCTGCGCAGATGCCACTGTTGGCTGGGCTACACCGTGCCACACTTGTTACTGCTTAGGAGGCTTTCTGGAGTGTTCCTCGGGTGCTAAGACAGTCTGCAGCAGACACTGTCCTTTTACTGCTGCTGGTCCTCGTTTGCTCCCCAGTCATGTCAACAGCTGAGGACTGCTCATGCTGCAACAAAAGGCTCTGCAATTGCTGTCTAGCTAGCCCTGGCTGTCTCTAGAGTTCTGCCTGAACTGAAACTCAAGTGGGGTTGAGCTCATGACTTGCGGCAATTGACGAGGAAATCCACCAGTTGCTGTGGCTGGAAGGATTTTCAGTCCTGTGGGTTGTAACCAGAGGCCACAGGTGGATTCTGCCTTAGGCTCATGAGATTTCCGACTTGCTGTTCAAGAAAATGCCTTGTGAAGTGACAACAGTAGCTATGACCCAACTGCCAGGTGCCTTGCTAGTTCCTGTTCGTGCCACTGGATCCTCACAGCCCTGGGAAGCAGGTGCTACTACTCTTATCCCCAGGAGGAGACAGAGGCTGAGAGAGGTTAAGTGACGTGCCCAAGTCACACAGCTTGGCAGCGGCCGGGTCGAGACACCAGCATCAGCAGTCTGTTTGCAGACCCCTCACTGTCACCCCCTGAGCCAGTGCGTCTTGGGCCCTGGGGTCAGGATGTCTCAAGCGTGGAGGCATCACTGGTTTGTGGAAGTCTCTGGAAGGTCCCTGAGCTCTTTGCCCAGAAATGAGTCAGGGGAATCTGTAGAGAGGTGGCCCTGTGTGTGGGGACAGTGTGTGACACAGACACTGCTTTGGAGGGACGCCGCTCCCGTGACCTCCTAGCATCACATCCCAAAGGAACAACTGTTGCAGAGATGGACCTCTGGGCACAAACCCACGTGCGTTTCTCTGGAGACACTGGCCAAGGAAAACAAGACATGCTCGAAGGCCAACAGCTGCATGCCCCACCACGATGTGACCGCAGAGACCCGGGGTGTAGAAGAGTGTCTCTGCTTGGTGGGGGGACACATGCAGGCCAAGGAGAGGCGGGAAGAAGGCAGCCTCCGACTCGCCACTGGACTGCATGGCGACGCTGGTGCGGCAGTCAGCTAAGCCATTTGCGTAAGTGGCCTTCGGGCATCTGCGTGCTGGGGACCGACAGTGGGGGTGTGTCAGGTGGATCTGTATGGAGCACATTGCTGCCGCTGGCTAGGACAGGGTAGAAAGGGGGGCGTGGCTACAGCCTGACCCGTGGGCACCGTCCTACCCTTTATTCTGTGCTTCAAAGTGTCAGTCGTGCTGCTGTCTGTGGGCTCATGACTCAGACGGTGAGCTCTGACCTTCCTGAGCCAGGGCTTTGCTGTGGTTCTGCCTGGCTCAGGAGCTCTGGGACAAGGGAACCGCTCCAGGTCTGCACCTAAGGTGTGGCAGGGCCCCTCGACACTCCTGTGTACTAGTGTCGTCTTTCCCATTGAAATGACTGTGAGGACTAGAATGTGCACGTGCAGATGGGCAGCTACTTGTCTGCCTTGGCCCTTTATTACATAACTTGCTGGGTTTGTGGAGATGTCATCCCCCCAGCAGTCAGAGCCCGTTTGTGATGTCGTGGGGCTGGTTACATGACTGCCAAGGGGTGCTGCTGGCCACACTGCACTAGCAAGTTTGCCAGATGGAGGACAAGCCATCACTGAGTGTGGCTCTCTGTGAAGAAAGAAATTCGAGAGGACAGGGTCATGGCTTGGACAGGGTGCCTTTTCCTCCCCAGTTGCACTCAGAGACCTACCTTCACCCAGCAGATCCTTCCCCTGCCTGGGATGACCCAGTGTCCACTGGGAGCCCTAACTTCAGGCTGCTGACAGAAGAAATCGCTTTCCAAGCTCTGGCCGAGGAGGCTTCGTTCAGAAGGCCGCGCCCTGATGGTGACATCCCGCCCCAGGGAGAAGACAATCTCCTCTCCCTCCCTTTTCCGCAGAAACTGTGGAGACTGGTCAGCAGCAATCAGTTTTCATCCATCTGGTGGGATGAAGGAGGGGCTTCTATAGTGATCAATCAAAAACTCTTTGAAAAGGAGATTCTCGAAAGGGATGTCGCACACAAAGTGTTTGCCACGGATTCAATAAAGAGCTTCTTCCGCCAGCTAAACTTGTATGGCTTCCGAAAACGGCGTCAATGCTCTTTCAGGACCCTCACCCACGTTTTCCCCGCACAAAGGCCGGTCTCCATCTTGAATAAGGTAATGAACGACAAGCCTCTGGAGGGGTTAAGTCTGTGGGCTCTGGGTCCCGGTCGGGTGGAAGTCCCAGGACTGCCTCCTGGGAAGTGGGCGACCTCAGGCAGGGTGTGGGGCCATCACTGTGGGCCTATGTCCCCCTCTGGGTGGAGGTGACATGAACTAAGAGTGAATGTGGGGAGAGGGCTGAGGATGGTGCCGGCCCCTCTGGAGTGTGTAAAATATCACAGGTGCTAAGTAGCCGTATCTGCATGTCCTCCTACCCGGGACCAGCCATGTCCTCTGGTGGTTGCTGTGTCCCCCTGACTCCATAGCGCTTTACCCTGTGAGGTGAGCAGGCCAGGGGAGTCTGGTATTTGTACCACTATCACCCTAGCTGGTGTCGGAGAAGTGCTCAAGTTGAAGCGCTGAAGGGCGCCTGGCACAGGAGGTGCAGACGCTCCTGCTGCCCGTGGTAGGTGGGGCCCCTGCTGTGGAAGAGCCAGTGCCCAGGACCTCCAGCCCAGCCGGGGTGCATTCTGTTGCCAGCTGACACTGTGGGGGAGGCCCAGAATCATCTTCCCTCCTGGTCTGCAACTTCAAAGACCCTTTCCGCCGGCCGTGGCCACCCTAATCTGCCATTTTGAGGCTTTTTCCAAGACGGAAAGGCCCGCCACAAATTGGTAAACCTTGATGATGTGAACGCGAGTCCCCAGCTTCCTTTGGGGACTGGGACCTTTTCCAGAAAGTCCTCCTGGGCCAGTAGAGTTCTCTTGCACAGGGGCGTAGATGGTTGGGAGTTGCAGTTCATCCTTGTGACTTGCAGTTTCCTTTTCTTTATTTAAACTTTGACTCATAGTTAGAGTTCTACTGCCATCCCTACTTTCAAAGAGACTCCCCTCACCTCCTCGTGAGGATGAAGAGAAGAGTGGGCGTCAAGTCTGCACCAGGACATCAGGAGGGGGACAAGCCAGAAGCTGCTGGATCCTGTCTGGCACCAGCAGACACTGAGCAACAAGATCACACATCTCCGAATGAGAATGATCAGGTCACACCGCAACACCAGGAAGCGGTGGGTCCCAACACCCAAATCAGAAGTGTCTCTGCTCTACCAGCAAGTCCTGTGATGGTGCCCGATCCCGCCATGGCAAGTGACAACACTCCAGTGACCCAGCCGGCCGGCGAGTGGTCAGAGGGCAGCCAGGCTCACGTCACTCCGGTGGCCGCTGTCCCTGGGCCTGCAGCGCAGCCCTTCCTCTCTGTCCCCGGATCTCCCACCCAGATGAATTCTTACAGGCCTGTGGTGGCCCTTCCCACAGCGTCCCCCAGTACCCTTGCCATGGAGACCACAGGACTTCCTGCGCCTGGCATGCTGCCCTTTTGCCATCTCTGGGTGCCGGTGACCCTAGTGGCTGCTGGAGCTGCACAGCCTGTTGTCTCCATGGCCATGTTCCCCCATCCCCTAGCTCTGCACCACCATTGCCCCCACAGCCACCGCACATCACAGTACATGCCAGCTAGCGATGGCCCCAGGCATACCCAGACTACGCAGACCAGCGCACATAGAGGCGAGCATTTGGGCAGAATATGTGCCGGTCAATAAATGTGTCACAAAATGAGTAATTTTCTGACTGCACAAAAGAGTCTTCATGGTCTCCGTCCTTTTTGTTTCTTTGCAGTCGAGTACCCCCTCCGACATCTTTGGCTTGCATGATAAAGACTTCAGCCTAACACACCTCCCTGGAAAAATGCCCAGGAGATACTCGAGCAGGTGCTGGGTTTTAGGAAGCCCCGCAGACATCCTGCCTCTGCTCATTAAAAATTACCTGGAGCTGGCCAGGTGCGGTGGCTCACGCCTGTAATCCCAGCACTTTGGGAGGCCGAGGCGGGCAGATCACAGGTCAGGAGATCGAGACCATCCTGGCTAACACGGTGAAACCCTGTCTCTACTAAAAATACAAAAACTTAGCTGGGCGTGGTGGCAGGTGCAGGTAGTCCCAGCTACTCAGGAGGCTGAGGCAGGAGAATGGCGTGAACCCGGGAGGCGGAGCTTGTAGCGAGACGAGATTGCGCCACTGCACTCCAGCCTGGGCGACAGAGGGAGATTCCGTCTCAAAAAAAAAAAAAAAAAAAAGAACAAAAAATTACCTGGAGCTGCTCGCTGAGTGCCAATTGTGGCGCTAGCATTGATGGCCGAGGGTTCACAATGTCACTGTGTTGCTGGCCATACCTTGTCGTGGCGGTGCCTTTATATAACAGGATCTTCACTTTACACACAGATGAGATCACGTCTGGCTTTGTCATTGGGTTAAAAAGTGCCCTTGTTACTTGTGGAGGTCACAAATACTACCAAGGAGTCCTACGGGTTTACGGTTTAGAGGGTGCTCATTAGTGTCTGGTGGACAGGATTTACGTTTGGCTTTTATGTCTGTACTGGAGCCGGTGGGGTTTTTTACTTCCTTCCTTGATTCCCCCACTACGCCCTCACTTTTTCTTTCTTGTTTTTTTTCCTTCCTTCCTCCCTTCCTTCCTTCCTTCCTTCCCGTCTCTCTCTCTCTCTCTGTCTCTTTCGCTCTCTCCATTCCTTCCTTCTCTGTCTTTCTTTTTGAGTCAAAAATTAATTTAAAAGATGTCATGTTTTAACTAAGGAAGCAGCCTTTTCTGGTGACTTGGAGTGTTCAACTTAGAACACATGCTATCATCAATGAGCCTCTGACTGAATGATCTGAGGAAATAGGTTCAAGTTCTTACTGTAGACACAACTGGGCACAGACATCAAAACAGCTCTGAAATCAGGGCGTGCAGACAGCCCTAACACCGACACATATCCCTGTCTGTGATTTTTAATTTGACAGTAGGTGGCAGAGTCCTGGGAGAAGTGGGAAGAGGCCATAAGAGAATGCAGACATGGGAATGGATTAATTCACAGTCCAGCCATGGTCTGCAGGTGGATCTCCCTGTCTCGACCTGCTCACTTACAAATGGGTGCTCATTTACAAATTGGTGTGAATCACATTTCATCATTTGTGAGCTCCTTAGCTTCCAAGAAGTACAATTTTCACATGTATTTCTTGGACTTTATACATATGCCTCCAGAGTTTGAATCATGCAAAGATGCTGCCACTTAAAAACCTCTTTCCTGGCCGGGCGCGGTGGCTCATGCCTGTAATCCCAGCACTTTGGGAGGCTGAGGTGGGTGGATCGTGAGGTCAGGAGATCGAGACCATCCTGGCTAACATGGTGAAACCCCGTCTCTACTAAAAATACAAAAAAAAAAAAAAAAAAATTAGCCAGGCGTTGTGGCAGGCGCCTGCAGTCCCAGCTACTCGGGAGGCTGAGGCAGGAGAATGGTGTAAACTTGGGAGGTGGAGTTTGCAGTGAGCTGAGATCACGCCACTGCACTCCAGCCTGGGCGATAGAGTGAGACTCCGTCTCAAAAAACAAAACAAAACAAAACAAAAACTCTTCCCTACAAACTTATACCGCTCCAATCCTGGTTTTCCTGTAAATCTCAGCTTGACGCAGTGGCTCACGCCTGTCATCCCAGCACTATGGGAGACTGAGGCAGGTGGATCACGAGGTCAGGAGTTCAAGACCAACCTGGCCAAGATGGTGAAACCCTGTCTCTACTAAAAATACAAAAATTAGCCAGGCACATTGGCAGGCACCTGTAATCCCAGCTACTCAGGAGGCTGAGGCAGGACAATCGCTTGAACTCGGGGGGGGCAGAGGTTGCAGTGAGTCAAGACCACGCCACTGCACTCCAGCCTGGGCGACAGAGTGAGACTCTGTCTCAAAAAAAGAAAAAAAAGGAAAAAAAGATACTGTTAGAAGAAAGGGACAAAAATATATAGATGGAGAGAAAATATTAGTAATCTGATGTCTGATAACTCATACGCTAAATAAATACCAAACTTCTAACATTCAACCATTTGGAAACAAAGAATCCAATTAAAGATGGAAATCATTTGAAGACATTCACCAATGAAGATACACAGAAGTACATATACATTCACCAATGAAGATACACATATGAAAAGATGATCACCATTAATTATTCACTAATAATGCAAATGTCAACAGCACTAAGATTCCTCTACCCACCTTTTACAATGGATAGAATTCAAATACCTCAGAATTCCAAATTCGGGAGAGGATGTGGAATTCTCATTCATAGCTGGTAGACAAGAAAAATGTTACATTCACTCTAGAAGGCCTTTTGGCCCTTTCTTAGGTAGTAAAACAGACTTACCATTAGACCCATCAGTCGTACTCCTAGGTTTTACCTAAGTGAATTGGAAACTTGGGTTCTCACATGGAAAATCGTGTACACGAATGTATATAGCAGTTTATTCATAATCACCAACCAGGATGTCCTTGAAGAGGTGAATGGATAAAACCAATGGGACATCCACAAACTGAAAGTGTATTCAAAGTTCAGTCTACCCTCAAATATTCCAGGACAGGAAATTTTGGAGGCCAGTTCAGCCAAGTGGCAAGGGAAAATGAATCACCATCTTATCTCAACTCTTCCAATGCATCCAAAACAAGGGCAATTGTTCAACTCATTCTCCCAGGCTCGCTCTCCTGGATTCAAAAACAGACGAAGGCACCCAAGCACTCATGAAAAGAATTTGTGAGGCAAGTGTTCACCCATATCGCAGCACATCTCATAAGCAGATAATCACATATCCAACACAACAGTGGATTAACCGAAGAAGCCACCTGTATGCGTGGAATAAGAATACGATTAAATGTTAGCAAAAAATTCAATTCTAATTCCCTGCATACAAGATAGACTAGAAGAAAAAAAACAGTCATGACAATGGGTACAGGAAAAGGCTCTGAAAGAAATTCTATGTAAGTACAAATTAACAACGTTTAGCAAACTAACATTAAAAGGAACTTCCATTTCCTAAAATCAGCAGCAAGCATATATAAATGTGAAATGTCAGAAGCTCTGCCATTCACGGCAGCGACCAGTCATTGACATATGCTGTCACCATTACCATCCACATCTGCAGTGAATATCAAAATGAAAAAGAGCCAGAGCTATGGATGACAAAATGAAAATGAGATACCAAGACTGCAAAGAAACAGATAGTATGTGTTAACTATATGATTGTCCGCATAGAAAATTCAAAAGAATAGACACATTGATTATTCAAATGAGTAAAAGACTTCAGAAAACATCATATAGAAGATCATTACAGCAAAGTCAAGAGCCTTGCCACACAAAAGCAACTTAGTGCATAAAATAGAAAATAGAAAATATACCATTCACAACAGCATTAAAATCCACAATGTGAATAAGAAGAGCCTAACAAGACCTTTATGGAAGCAACTGTGTGAAGTTGCTGATAGACTCAGGGAATAATCTCAAGTAAATGGATCTGTATACCATATTCCTTGATGGGGAGCAGAATATGGCAAAGATGTAAATGCCACTTAAATACAGAGTGAGTGCCTTAACTGTCATTGCCAAAGTGACAACCAAGCTCAGGTTGCTGTGCTCTGCTCCCCAAATCAACCCCAGAAAAATATAGAAGGGAAAAGACAAAAAAAAAAAATACATATATATATATATGTGTGTGTGTGTGTGTGTGTGTGTATACACACACATCAACATCAAAACAGAGAAAGCCCTGGGGATGACTTAAGACTGTGCTCAACTAGTACTTGTGTTTGGGTCCAGGGAGCAGCAGGGAAATCGAGGAGGTCTGTACCCTGCATAGATGGCAGATTACAGGATAGGTAGGAGAACGTGTTTAACATTCCACCCCATATCATCGCAAAGCCTGAGGCAACACCACAAAATCTGGTGCCAGTAGCCCTGGGGTAATATCAGGACACCAGGAAATTTGAGTTGATTTAGACACTATGGCTCCAGAGTTCTGCTAACAACCACCTGAAACAAACTTAGTAGGGGAAGACCCACCTTCCAAAAACTTATTATTTTAATGGAATATAAAGAATGAACTAGGAATAGAATAGTAAGTATGTGTGAAACCCACATACTATGAGTAGATATTAATAAAATATGTGTGCATATATATAGTATAAAGTCTACAAATACAAACGAGTATGTATCTAAAGATATATAAGTACAGATAATTATACATATATGATACAAAGATATAGATGCATGTATATATACATATAAGCGTAAATGTATATGATGTCTAAAACATGTATATAAACAAGATGTACATATAACATATATAATGTACATATACAATGTAAAATTTATTACCATATGAATGAGGATTAAAATATGAAAATCACTGATCTGGACTCTGATATGTCGGATACCTTCAAAACACATGGCTTCTCCAAATCTCTTGCTGCTGCTCAGCCTCTTCCCTGTAAAAATAAATCTTTTAGGACAAAAGGTTTGCAAAGTCTAGCTCTGGCTGGGGAGGAGCCCCCATGGGAAGGTGTGCATGTTCGCTCACAGGTCCTACAATCACAGGTGCTGCAGCCCCCCAGGGAGCATCTAGCCTTGGACCCACAGCCATTCTCTGCAATGCGTGCAGCTGAGCAGATGCTCAAAGGTGACATAAACAGATCATCTCCCACCCATCACTTCACCAAAGAGCAGGAGCCAGGAGAACCCTCCTGAGTGGGGACTGAAGGTTCACCCTCCCCACATAGAGGGGCCACAGAATCCAGCTCAGCCCCTCCTGTCAGCCCTGGACGACCTTGGCAATGTTGTCACCCCGACCACACCCCTCCCCTCACTGCCACCTCATGTGACTGGGAGTCAGAGACTTGGTCCCAGAGGAGCAGACCCAATCGGCAGAGGATGGGGATCCAGACCCAGGAATCAAGGTCAGGACCCCCTGAGGGATGACTGAGGGCCCCTATCCCCATCCCCACCCCTACTCCGCCAGAACCCGGTTCAGCCCCTGCTGTCGACCCAGGGAAGGCCCAGGCTTGGAGGCCGGATGTGACGTCACTGACGTGCGCACTGGGGGGCAGAGAGAAGGGACACGCCTCCTTCTGAGGGGCGGCTTGATACCGGTGGAGGGAAGCGGGCCCAGGCTCTGTGAGGAGGCAAGGTGAGGTGCTGAGGAAAGACTGAGGACGTCCCCACCCCAGATAGAGGACTCGAAAGAACCAAGTGCCGTCTCTGCTCCCAGCCCTGGACCACCCGGGGACCGATCTGGGGCTGACTTGTGAGGTTGGACCCACTCCCTCCCTCCGCCGCTCAAGCTGCTGGGCACTCTGGAGTGAGAGCTTGGTGTGACCAGCGCAGGGCTGGTTAGGAGAGGGCAGGGCCCAGGCTCTGTGGGGCATCAAGGTCGGGACCCTGAGGGAGGGCTGGGCCCCCCCACCCCACCATGACCTACGGCCCCAGGTTCCCCAGCCCCATCCTCAGCCCCACTCTCCACTCCACCCCACCACAGGCTCCACCCCACCCCCAACTCCCCCCGCGCCAGAATCTCGTTCCGCCCCTGCTGTCAACCCAGGGAAGCCCCAGGTGCCCGGATGTAAGACCAGTGACTTGCACTTGAGGGATCAGAGAGTAGCGGGGGCCTCGCTCTGAGGGGTGGGTTGATATCGGCGCAGGGAAGCAGGCCCAGGCTCTGTGAGGAGGTAAGGCGAGACCCTCAAGGAGGACTCAAGACCCCCCCCACCCCAGATACGGGACCCCAAATAATACAGCGCCGCCCCTGCGCCAGCCCTGGATCACCCCGCAGGGTCGGGCTTATCAAGCTGGGCCCAGGCTCTGACTGGAATCAAGGTCAGAACCCTGAGGGAGGGCCGAAGGCCTCCACACCCCTAACCCAGCCACCACCACCGTGACCTACAGCCTCAGGTTCTCCACCTCCATCCTCACCCCCCCCCACACTCCACCCCACCGCACCCCACCCCCCAAGTTTCCCGCGGCAGAATCCGGTTCGGCCCTTGCTGTCAACCCAGAGCAGCTCCAGGTGCCCGGATGTAAGGCCTCTGACTTGCGCCCTGGGAGTCAGAGAGTAGCAAGGGCTTGGTTCTGAGTGGTGGCTGAAGATCGGTAGAGGGAAGCGGGCCCAGGCTCTGTGAGGAGGCGAAGTGAGACGCTGAGGGAGGACTGAGGACGCCCCCACCCCAGATAGAGGGTCCCAAATAATCCAGCACCACCTCTGCTGCCAGCTCTGGACCAGCCGGGGGCGGACTTCTCAGGCTGGGCCCCCCTTCGCCACCCCACCGCTTAAGCCCCAGGGGACTCTGGGTCAGAGCTTGGTGTGACCATGGCAGGACTGGTTAGGAGAGGGCAGGGGCCAGGCTCTGCCAGGCATCAGGGTCAGGACCCTGAGGGAGGGCTGAGGCCCCATAGAGGGAGTCAGTGCCCCTGCAGTGAACCCTGGGAAGTTCCAGGCATGGCGGGCAAGCGGATCCTGATGTCTGCATCCTGGGCTGACTAAGGGAAGGGGCTTGGTATCGTTAGCATGGCCGCGGGAGAACAGAGGGAGGGCCCAGGTCCTGCTGGGAGACAAGGGAAGCCTGAAGGGACGCAGCACCCCAGGACAAGGGGCCCACCCCACCCCCATCTGAGACCGAGGCGCCTCCTCATTCAGCCTCGGGAATCTGACAGATAGAGACTCAGGTCCACAGAGGGGTGGGGCCCAGCCCCCTAGGAGACCAGGGAAGGAACAAGATGGAGGACACAGGGGACCCCAGGGTCCAGCTCAGTGGGGATCGTGACCTGGGCTATCCCGGGCACGGTGGCCACATGTGGTGCATTGTGGCTTCTGAGATCGGGTGTCAATGGGGACAGGGCTGTGCTATGAGGAGTGGGGCCTCAGGTGAGCAGAAGGAGGAGTCCCAGAGCCCTGAGGAAGGATCCACCAGACCTCTCATCCCAGACCTAGGGAACCTGCCCCTGCTGTCAGTCTTGGGAGGCCCCGGGCAGGACTGTGAGGAAGGGAAGTGCCCCACCCCACCCCCAAAACACACTTTCTCAAAGAGGGTCTAAGGGAGAAGTTGTCCTTGGTCTGCAAGACTCATCTCTGGTTCAGCAAAATGGAAGGGGCCAGATTCTGTCCGAAGTAAATACGAATACCTAGAGGGCACCCAGACTGACGAGGCCCCCTGACACCTGCTCCTTTGGTCAGCCTTGGGTATCTCATGTATGAGTGACCATGAGGTACCCCCTCACTTCTGCCTCCCGGGTCTCAGGGAAGTGGGGGCCTTGGTCCAAGGGGCGTCCTCAGCTCAGCAGAGGGAGCCACACCTGGTCAGCACAGGGTGGAATCCAGGGTCTTGCAGGAGTGAGGGGGAGGAAGTTTGGTGAGGACCGAAGATAAGAAGGTACCTCCATGCTCCCAAAGAACAAAGGACCTCACAGACACTGGCGTCACCTATTCTCAGCCCCAGGTGGCCCCAAGCAGGAATGACATGTGGCATGCTCTCATTTCTCCCACGTGATTGGGGATGAGAAGTCTCAGGGAGGTGAATACCTTGATCCCAGGGGCACTGAGAGATTCAACAGAGGGATCCACACCTGGTCAGCAGAAGGAGGACTCCCAGAATCAGCACGACCCAAGGTGTACCCCCTTCATGAGGAATGGAGGTACTCCCAGCCCAGAAAGAAGCCACCCCACAGAGTCTAGGTGAACTCTGTTCTTAGATCTGGGGGAGAGGGGGAAGCCTGATCAAGGATGGCGCTAAGTGGCAAGCTCACTTGTACCACGGCAGGAAGTTGAGGAACCCTCAGGGGGATGAGGCGTTGGTGTAAAGGGAGATGTCTGCTCATCTCAAGGGTTTGGGGGTCGAGGAAATATAAGTCCCAGCAGGAGTAAAGATGAATAACCCACAGGAGGACTTTGGAACACCCACCTCATACCCGAAAGGGTCAGCTGGTGGGGTCGGCCCTGGACACTCCGTGCAGGGGTGACAGATGTGGGGCCTCCTCACCTCTGTTTCTGGATCTCAGGGAGGTGAGGACTTTGTTCTCAGAGGGTGTGTGGACAAAACAGGGACCCCCTTTCTTCGACAGACACAGTGGTCCCAGGATTGGCCAGCAGTCCAGGTGAGGAACCTAAGGGAGGATTGAGGGTACCACCAGGCCAGAGAAACTCTCAAATCAAGAGAGTTTGCCCTGCCCCTACTGTCACCCCAGAGAACCTGGGCAGGGCTGTCTGCTGAGGTCCCTCGTCCATCCTGGTGTCAGGGAGGGCTGGCCTTGGTCTGAGGGGGCTGCACACATCAGCAGAGGGAGGGTCCCAGACCCTGCCAGGAGTCAAGGTACAGACTGAGGGGACCCCACTCACCAAACACAGAGGACCCCACTCACCAAACACAGAGGACCCTACTCACCAAACACAGAGGACCCTACTCACCAAACACAGAGGACCTAGCCCGACCCTGCCCCTTCTGTCAGCTGAGGGAAGCCACTGGGTGGACGGACTCCCCTCACTTCCTCTTCAGGTGTCTCATGGAGATAGGGCCTCAGGTCAACAGAGGGAGGGTTCCAGACCCTGCAGGCATCAAGATGAGGACCAGGCAGTATCCTCATCCCAGGACACATGAACCCCATTGAATTTGGACATCTCTTACTGTACTTCCGGGGAAACCCTGGGCAGGTGTGTCCAGATGTTGGTTGGGACATGTCCTTCTGTTCCATGTCGGGGATGTGAGCTCTTGATCTGAGAGATTCCCAGGCACGTAGAGGAGTGGAGTCCAGTCCCTGCCAGGAGAAAGGTGAAGGCCCTGAATGAGCGCAGAGGGGACCATCCACCCCAAAAGTGTAGAACTTAGAGTGTCCAGCCCGCCCTCTTGACGGCACTGAGGGACCGGGGCTCTGCCTGCAGTCTGCTGCCTAAGGGCCCCTCGATTCCTCTTCCAGGAGTTCCAGGAAGCAGGCAGGCCTTGGTCTGAGACAGTGTCCTCAGGTCACAGAGCAGTAGAGGCCCAGGCAGTGTCAGCAGTGAAGGTGAAGTGTTCGCCCTGAATGTGCACCAAGGGCCCCACCTGCCCCAGCACACATGTGAACCCAGAGCACCTGACCCCATCCACCCTACTGTCACTCATAGAGCCTTGATCTCTGCAGGCCAGCTGCACGCTGAGTAGCCCTCTCACTTCCTCCTTCAGGTTCTCAGAGGACAGGCTGACCAGGAGGACAGGAGCCCCAAGAGGCCCCCGAGCAGCACTGAAGAAGACCTGTAAGTCAGCCTTTGTTAGAACCTCCAAGGTTTGGTTCTCAGCTGAAGTTTCTCACACACTCCCTCTCTCCCCAGGCCTGTGGGTCTCCATCACCCAGCTCCTGCCCACGCTCCCGACTGCTGCCCTGACCAGAGTCATCATGTCTCTTGAGCAGAGGAGTCCGCACTGCAAGCCTGATGAAGACCCTGAAGCCCAAAGAGAGGACTTGGGCCTGATGGGTGCACAGGATCCCACAGGCGAGGAGCAGGAGGCTACCTCCTCCTCGGATGAGGAGGAGGAGGTGTCTGCTGCTGGGTCATCAAGTCCTCCCCAGAGTCCTCAGGGAGGCTCTTCCTCCTCCACTTCCGTCTACTACACTTTATGGAGCCAATTCGATGAGGGCTCCAGCAGTCAAGAAGATGAAGGGCCAAGCACCTCGGTCGACCTAGCTCACCTGGAGTTCATGTTCCAAGAAGCACTGAAATTGAAGGTGGCTGAGTTGGTTCGTTTCCTGCTCCACAAATATCGAGTCAAGAAGCCGGTCACAAAGGCAGAAATGCTGGAGAGTGTCATCAAAAATTACAAGCACTACTTTCCTGTAATCTTCGGCAAAGCCTCCGAGTTCATGCAGCTGATCTTTGGCACTGAGGTGAAGGAGGTGGACCCCGCCGGCCCCTCCTACATCCTTGTCACTGCTCTTGGCCTCTCATGCGATAGCATGCTGGGTAATGATCATAGTATGCCCAAGGCTGCCCTCCTGATCATTATCCTGGGTGTGATCTTAACCAAAGACAACTGCGCCCCCGAAGAGGTTATCTGGGAAGCGTTGAGTGTGATGGGGGTGCATGTTGGGATGGAGCACGTTTTCTATGGGGAGCCCAGGAAGCTGCTCACCCAAGATTGGGTGCAGGAAAACTACCTGGAGTACCGGCAGGTGCCCGGCAGTGATCCTGCGCACTATGAGTTCCTGTGGGGTTCAAAGGCCCATGCTGAAACCAACTATGAGAAGGTCATAAATTATTTGGTCATGGTCAATGCAAGAGAGCCCATTTGCTACCCATCCCTTTATGAAGAGGCTTTTGGCGGGGAACAAGAGGGAGTCTGAGCACCAGCTGCAGCCAGGGCCAATGTTTGTGGGGTCAGGGCCCCATCCAGCAGCTGCCCTGCCCCATGCGACATGAGGCCCATTCTTCACTCTGTGTTTGAAGAGAGCAATCAGCGTTCTCAGTGGCAGTGGGTGGAAGTGAACACACTGTATGTTTTCTCTGGGTTCCTTATCTATTCGGTGATTTGGAGATTTATCTTTGCTCCCTTTGGAATTGTTCAAATGTTCTTTTAATGGTCAGTTTAATGAACTTCACCATCGAGGTTAATGAATGACAGTAGTCACACTTATTGCTGTTTATGTTATTTGGGAGTAAGACTCTTGCTTTTGATCCACATGGGGAAATCCCTGTTATTTTGTGAATTGGGGCAAGATAACGTAGCAGAGGATTTAATAATTTTTTTAGAAACTTGAACTTAGCAGCAAAATAGAGCTCATAAAGAAATAATGAAATGAAAATGTAGTTAATTCTTCCCTTATACCTCTTTCTCTCCCCTGTAAAATTAAAATATATACATGTATACCTGGATTTGCTTGGCTTCTTTGAGAATGTAAGAGAAATAAAAATTGAAAGAATAATCTTTCCTGTTCACTGGCTCATTTTTTCTTCAAACATGCACTGAGCATCTGTTGTTCGGAAAACCCTGGGTTAGTAGTAGAGAGGCTAGGTAAGCCAGACCCACCCCTTCCCCATAGGGTGGTGAAGTCTAGGAGCCACAATCCTAAAATTAAGATGGTGCCATGTCCTCTAAGAACTAGAGGAAAATAAAACATGGGTGAGGGTTTGGGGCTCTAGGTGACAGCAGTCGAGTGTATATGCCCTGAGCCAGGGTCTTTCGGGCTTTGGGAAACTGCAGTTCCTTCTGGGGGAGGTAATTCTATTGAAGCTGGATGGTGCCAGAGCTAGATTCTCAGAGGATGAGAGAAAGGCCTGGAATGGAGAACTGCTCAGCAGTTCCTTTTGGATAGTGGATGAACAGAGAAGAGTCTCCACCTGGGACAGGAATAGAAGGAAATTGTCCAGCGCTCTCGTCTCGGTGCGGTTGAACACAGTGCAGGGGCTAGGTGATGGATACCTATCATCTGCAAGGGTTTCCCGCAAGATGAGGGTGAATCTCCCGGGAAGGGAAGCCCAGAAGTCACTGGCCAGGTGCTTTTCTGCCTGTCTGGGAAAGCCAGAGTTGATTGTATTTAAAAGGCATTCTAATCAAGTTATCTCAGGTGGGATTTGACCAATTGTAAGCAAAGGTTAGATTTTGAGTGTTAACAAAATAAGTGAAAACAGTGTCTTGGATCAAAAAGCAGGTGGCAGAGAGGAAAGGAGTTGATTCTGGATTCAGATTCTAGGAGCTCTGAGCTGCATTCAGCTGCGCAAGACTCCAGAACACCCAAATTTTGAAGTGCATTCGCAAAGAGGAAATACTTAATTTCATTGACGAAACTTCCTGTTTGGGCTGATTATCCCATGTCCTGTTGAGCTGTATATTCTCTGGTAAGTCTTGGAGAACAACAACATTTACGAAATCCCAGAGTTCTAGAGTCTAGGGTCAAATGGTATTACATACTCGGGTGGCTGAGGCGGGAAAATCCCTTGAACCCAGGAGGCAGAGGCTGTAGTAAGATGAGATCTCACTACTGTACTCCAGCCTGGGCAACAGAGCCAGACTCTGTCTTAAGAAAAAAAAAAAAAAGTTTATTTTATGACCCAAGAGACAATCTGCCTGGCGAGTCTTCCAGGTGTGCTTGAAAAAAGACATATTCGGATGTTGGTGGTGCTGTGATATTTGCATCCATAGTATTTCTGAGTCATCCTGAATAATGGCTGAGAACTGGGTGATGATCTACCACTAGTTCATTTCTCCAGTCCTTAGTAACTATGAAGATTTCTGCATGAGCACCTTAGGTTGGGCCCAGGAATTTCTGCTCAATTTAATGTGTTCTCTTGCTTACACTTGCTATTCTCAGTGGTTTTTCCCAAGTTCACTGGGTCCCTGGGGACTTCCTCTGATCCTCTAGCTAGAAGGTAAGTCTTTGGTGTCCTCACATTGCTGTGCATTTCCCTTTCAGGAGTCAGGCTAGGCGGCCAAGTGTTGGGAGGATAAACAGAGAAACGTAATATGGATTTCTTTCACACTTGTTTTTCCTCCAGCTTCTCTCAAGACTTTTTTCTCTTTGATTTTCTGCAGTTTGAATATGATATACATAGATGTATACTTCTTAGTATTTATCCTGTTTCCTGTTCCATGAGCTTCCTGAATCTGCAGTTTCATGTCTGTCATTAATTGGGGCAATTCTCAGCCATTACCACTTCAAATATTTCCTTTGTTTCTTTCTCACCTTCTGAGCATGGTATTTCAGTTATGCACAGTGGTGCCTTTTGTAACTGTCTCACACTTCTTGAACATTCTGTTCTGTTTTTTCCTTCCTTTTTTCTCTCTTTGCATTTCAGGTCTGGATTTTCGATTGACATTTCTTCAGGCTTGGTGCTTGTTACCTCAGCCATGTCCTGCCTATTCGTGAATTAATCAAAGACATCCTTCATTTCTGTTACAGTGGGGGTTGTTTTATTTTTCCTAATAAATTATTTTTATCATGATACAACACATATCACATAAACCTTCCTAACCATGGGAAGTGCACAGTTCAGGGGTCTTAATACATTCATACCCTTATTCAACCATCGCCATGTCTCATCTGAAGAACTCTTTTCCTCTGACAAAAATGAAACACTATACCCGTTAAAAATAACTCCCCATTTTTCCTGCCTCTCATCTGGTAACTAGCTTTCTATTTCCTGTCTCTATGAATTTGACCACTCTATGTACCGTGTGTAAATGATATCCTATGGTATTGTCTTTTCATGCCTGACTTATTTCACTTAGCATAATGTCCTCAGGTTCAGTCACGCTGTACCTTATGCCAGAATTTCCTTCCTTTTGAATGCTGAATAATTTTCCATTGCATGTATATTGCATTTTCTGAATCCAATTATGTGTCAAGGGACACTTAGGCTGCTTTCACAGTTTAGCTATGGTGAACATTGCTGCTATATGTATATGGATCTACAACCATCTGTTTGAGACTCTGCTTTTAATTATTCCGGGTATACACTTATAAGGGGAATCGCTAGATGATATGGTAACTCTATTTGGAATTTTGTGAGGAATCACATACTGCTACCCACAGCAATTTTGTAACATTTTACATTCCAACCAACACAGAGATTCCAATAACACCACATCCTTGCCAACTTGTTATTTCCTGGTTCCTTGTTGCTTTATTTGTTTTAACAGTAGCCATCCTAGTGAGTGGGAGGAGGTGGCTCATTGTGCCTTTGATTCCTATTTCCCTAATGATTAGTGGTGTTGGGTATCTTTTCTGGTACCCATCAGTCACTTGCATATATTTTTAGGAGAAATGTCTATTCAAATATTTTACCCATTTTTGATTTTGTTGTTGTTGTTGTTGTTTTGTCGTGTTTCAGGAGTTCTCTATACATCCTGGGTATATATCCTTTATCAGATATATGATTTACAGATATTTTCTCACAGTCTTTGACTTGCATTTTGACTCTGTTCATAGTGCTTTTTGATGCACAAAAGTTCTTAATTTTCATGAAATCTAATTTGTCTGTTTTCTTTTATTGCCTATTTACAGTGTTTTAGATTTTTAGTGTTTTCTTGTGATTCTTCTTAAAGAGTTTCCATCTCCCTACTTATATTACCCACCTGTTCTTGCATGTTGTTCACTTTTTCCGTTAGAGCCCTTAGCCTATTCATCATAGTGGTATGAATTCTCAATCCAGCAATTCCAACATCTCTGCCATACCTGCGTCTGTACCTGATATTTACTCTTCAACCTGTGATTTCTTTTCCCCCTTCACTATGCCTTGTAACATTTTTTGATGAAAGCCAGTAGTAATGTCCTGGGTAAATGGAATGGAAGAGAAAGGGCCTTTCAGGTGAGAGTTTATTTTTATCTGACTATGCAGTAGACTGTTTACTGTTTGCTGGAGCTATAGGTGTCAGAGGTTAAACTTTACTCAGGTGTCCTTGTTTTGTTCTTACCTCCTGTCTTGGATTTCCCTAGATACTTTTTCTTCTTCTATTTTGTTTGTTTCTTTTAGACACAGTGTCGCTCTGTGTTGCCTCGGCTGGTCTCAAACTCCTGGCCTCAAGTCACCCTCCCGCCTTGTCAACCAAAAATGCTGTGATTACAGGTGGGAGCCATTGTGCCTGGCATGGGACTCTTCTTAAATGAAGTTTGCGATGTGCACTTGTTTCAGTACTGTTCCCCTGCTATTACACAGAAGCCTACTGACATCGTGGAAAGGTATGGGGGAGAGGAAGCGTTCTACACACCTATGAGTAGGCTTGACTTTTCATTGGCCTCTGCCACTGTGCCATGACCTGCACAAGTGCTTTTCATTTCTTACCCCCCAACTCTCCCCATACTTTTTGGTTGAAATTTCTTGTCAGAGAGCAGGAATCATCTATTCAAGGGTTTTAGATGCCTGCCCGGCTGTGGTTGATGCTGCCACCACAGGTTACAGATTCAGGATTGGGGCTGGTGTAGAGGCAGGTTTTTTCCCCTCATTACCCATGTCCTCTACGGGCCTGCCTTCCTAGCTCTTGGATGGTACAGAGAGACCTTCATACATACAGATTTTCCTATCCTTGTGTAATTCTCAAATTTAGGCTGCCTTTGAGTCCATGCTTGGAGACACAACAGGGAAAAATAGCACAGGCATTTCTCCACCATACTGACCTTACTACAACTTCTGGTTTCTTTGCCCAGTGCTCCTTTTCTGAACCATGCACCCTTCTGGACAAGGCGTCTTTACAGGAAATTATCAGTAGGACCTGACACAGCAGGGAGAAACTGAGCTGCATATTGATGTCACTTATGCCGTTAGGGGTCCTGGACTGAACCAGTTAACACAAACCCCACTAACCACAGAGGTGCATCTTAGACAGCCATGTAGTTTCCCTCTTAAATTTCAGTATTAACATTTTCTTTATATTTGGCCAATTCAATCAATTGGGGCATCAATTCAGGCAGGACACAGCTCTGGACTATTGTGACCTGACCTGAAAGTCATCCAGGGCTGAGGCCCTGTCACAAAGGCAGGGCACACATGGGACTTACAATCCCAAGGGCACATGTGGTCCCCCTGCAAACACACACTGTACCATAATTTGGACACCCCAAGATGGCCGAACTCAGTCAGGAAGCACAGAATATCGAGGCCTCACTGTGACATCCCACCATGGCACCTCCTGCCAGCTACAAGGGTATCCAGTACACAGGATACATAATCCAGTTCAGCCCCTGGTTTTGCTTGCAGATAATTTGGCTTTTCCATGACTGGTAGGGAGGGCATCTGGAGGTACTCCGCGGGCAACATAGAGGAGCCGGGGCCTCTCCCTCTGTCCCCTAGTCAGCAAGGTCAGATGTTGTCATGGGTGCAGCCGTGAGTTTGGAGTCACAGAAATTGCAACTGCTTGCAAAGGCAGCATGGCGAGTTTTCCTTCAGCAAGAGAAGAAAGCTTCCAGGAACAGTTCTGCAACACCAAGATCACAATGCCCTCCTCACACCTCCCCAGATGTTGTGTTTTTCCTCCATCCTTACTAAGTCAGCATGGCCCACTCAATAATAAAAGCTTTACATTGCTTCAATCATCCCCTACCCTGCCCGAGGCCTTCTCACCTGGCAGGGCTATGTGGCATGGGGACAAAAACATTTTCACAGAAGAACACTGTCATAAAACAAGATGTGAATAGAAAGACTCGTCATGTTTAGGAAGCAGCCAGGAAAAAGTCCTGTGTTTCCAGAAGATTCCAAAATGAGTTTGCATAACCCTTTTCATCCTGCTCATTTATGCAGTAAACAGTGTAGAACAATAACGATAAAAAGAAAAAAAAAATCCATCACTTCCTGGGCTCAGCTGCATTTGATAAACCTACTGCCTGGCGTGTGGACCAGGAGGAAGGAGAGGAAGCAGAGTTAGGCTGTCTGTCCACTACCTAAAATTGCAACTGACGTGGGTCCTGGGACACAAGTGACTGGCAGTGGACATGCTAGAGAGAAGATCTCAGACTGATCTGTCACGAGTGGGTGGAGAAATCACAGTGGGTGGGGGGTGCCATCCCACAACATGCAGCTTTCAGCAGACATCTCACCAGTTAGAAGTGCAACCTGTCTGCATCAGAAATACAGTGCCCATGAGCAGCTTCACTCCAGTTGGCCCCACCGGAGAACAGGCCCTTCATCATGGGCATCTGCAAGAGATGTGCGAGGTCCAGGGCTGCATCTGTGTTGTGTGGTGACAGTTTTGAACCTCACTAACAGGTGTTTAGAGCCTACCAGGGTTCCAGAGTCAAAGATGCCTTTGTTGCGGTGAGCTATGCCTGCTTTCTGCTTGGCACAGCCTGTGGTGAGTCTGAAACAGCCCAGAGCAGATCCTTTGGTTTTAGCTTAGAGTCAAGGCCAGCCTATTGAGATTTGTGAATTTGCAATTCCAAAACAGTCGGTAGTGGGGGGAAGGGATTCTGTAGCAGCAGGATAGCCAGCATGCTGCAAGGCCAGACAACAGTGAGGCAGGGAGACACCTGCATGGTATGCTTTCCTATGGCCTTTAGGCCTTGCCAGTCTTACAGTCCAAACGTGCACCTCAAATCATGCACCTTAGCTCCAACAGTCATCGGCTTATACGTGGCTGACGTCCCAGTTCAGAAGAGCTCATTTCACACTGTTTGGGACTGGGGGTTGATCAAGGAAAATGATAGGATCACCAGAGGCAATACCACACAGGCAGCTTTATTGGGTGGTGCTTGGACAGGGAATGCAGGGAGGGGACAGACTGTCCAGAGTCTGTGTTTCCAGGGTCACCATCAGAACGGGAGGAAGGCAGGAGAACTGATGGTGCAGATGGGAATTGGAGAAGGACCTTATGGGTATAGGTGATATCAGCAGCTGGGCAAAGTGGCTTGGGAGTCTCGTAACCATAAGATTCTATCTTATCTATGGTTAGCAGATGTTAGGTGAGGACTGGCAGGGTATGGAAGCCAGCAAGGCTCTGAATGCCTAACGATCTGCTTGGCAGTGCCACGTTTCAAATAATCAAATGTGTGAAAAATTCAGTTTTGTGCTGATGGGTTTCTGAGCCAACAGGTCTCAGTCTTGTGAAGGAAAACATAGAGAAACATGAGCAATGCTGCACGACAGCTGAGATGCTGCTGCAAGGCCCTTTGCCAGCCACATCCCACGTCTAAACAATAAGCAAGGCCTTCCTCCAGCCTAGGGGCTACACACACAGGTCATCTTTGGTTCATTTCTAGAACACAAGCTGAAAGCTGTTTTTAAAGTCTCTGAAGATGCATCTCCACCTGGAGACCGTCTCTCTTTTTCCATGTGGACTTCCTTCCTCCAGGGATCCCAGGAGGCAAGAATTATCACCTCCAGAAACGCTTTCTGTTACCCATACTTGAAAAACTTAACGCAAACACACACGCAGAGTTAGAGAGAAAAAGCGTGAAAGCAAATCCAAGCACTAGATATAGATTGATTGTGAATAATGTTAATACTATAATTCCTCACAGACAAAGTTTCCTACAAAAGGCTTTTAAGATTCTGTAGAAAAGAAAACCAGTGGAAATCACAAGCATCCAAGTATCCCTGTCTAGAGCAAGGGAGGAAAGCTCAGTGTTAAGCAAAGCCAGCACTGTCTCCTTTAGAAAGGCTGATTAACTGACGGGCCTGTGTGAAACACCATTCGGGGAGGCCACTGCTGTGGACTAGCCTCCTGCCCTAAGCCCCAGCTGATCACACCCGACCAGAATGGGGTCACTTGTGCTGAGTGCCACATAATCATCCTGAACTTTCCAATGGGCCAATTAAAAAGAAAAGAAAAGAAAAGAAAAAACAAAACTTAGAATCTTCCAATTAACCTGAGCCAGTGAAATAAGGAAGACCCTTCTGCTCTAATCTTAGAAGGAAAGGAACTTTGAAATGCTGAATCTGTTTTCTTTTTCTTTCCTTTTCTTTCTTTCTTTTTTTCTTTCTTTCTTTCTTTCTTTTTTTTTTTTTTTTTTCGGTTTCTGCTTTCTTTAACACTGTTCTGCCTACAAAGCCAACCTCGTCTGCTTGGTTCATTGTAACACTCATTTTATTTTACAGAATGTAGTGTTGCTCAATTCTAGCATCGCCAATAAAAGCCAGTTTGATCTTTAAATCATATTTGCTGTTATTATTTTCTTGGCAGATTCTGGTGGTTTTGGGGGACCCAAAAGACACAGCTGATGTCCCTGGAGACCCCTTGACAAATGCAGGGGAGATGCCGCTGACAGCTTCGGAGGCCCCTCTTACCCTCACAGAGGCACAAGGGTTGTCAGTTCCTCTCGGGTCACATTTTTGCATTGATTCCCCTGATCCTTTTGGCTCTTGATTCCAGGATTCATTTGTCCTGTGAGAGAGAACATGACCTGGGGGTTTGTGGGGGCTGACAAGTCACTGACAAGACGTGTAGTTTTAAAGGTAACTGATGGAGGGAGCAGATGATCACAGGCAGTGTGTGACTCTGGTTTTTGGAAATTTGCAGGGATCTGGGTTCTCCAGTTTCTTTTGCTTGTATGCTTCGGTAGGAGAGATTCACTGGTTACGTTAGTCAAGAGAAGCTCAGAGTCATAGCCAGGACTGACTGGTGGCTCCAGTTTGGGCACTCAGGAGCGATTGGAGCACTCGCCACCTAAAAATAAGATATCTGTATTAGGATCAGCTGGTCATGAAACAAGTTAAATACCATGTCACCGCCAGCCTCAAGACAGCATCCATGCAGCAACAGGGAGGACTCTGTGCAGCTGCTGACACTTTCTGTTGTATGTGGATGAATAAGACAAACAGGCTGGTTAGTTAGAATGGGTAGATTCCTCATCTGGCTCATTCTTTGGTCTGTTCAATTTCAGTTGGTTTAGCTCATGGGAAGCCTGCCTAAGGGGCTGTTTTCAGAGCCCCCAGCCAACCTGAGATTCTAGTACCAGAGTATCTGGAAAGGCTGACCTAACTGGAAATGGAGGGGAGCTGATGGCAAGTTTTTCCAGCACGCCTTCCATAGCGTAATTCTTGTGCCTGGCAGACAGCCTAATATCCAGTTGTCCAACCGACCGGTGATCACGTGGCCCCTCATATGGGAAACTTGTTTACTCTGGCAGATGTCCTTGTGCTTCTTGTCTGATCTGTGTCCAGCTTATGCCTGCCTGTGACCACCATTCGGGCGCTTGGAGTTTGAAATTCTCTCCATCCCCCAGCATCCCAGATAAAGTCTGACCTTGGTTGCCATTTGATGTTCAGGTGAAAGGCACAACTTCAAATCACCTCCACAACACAAAATAAATTCAAAGACTTGTTACTTACTGATCCTGGGAAGAGAGAGTTCAAAGAGTTGGGAGGACAGTTCTCCATTCCCTGATCATGTGAGGCAGGAACGAAGAGCCAAATAATCAGGCAGGTAGAGAGAGAGAGAGGAGAGAGAGAGAGAGAACATATAAATATACAGGAATAGGGAATGGGTCAGGTAGGTTCACAGTCAAAAGTCTGAATGGTCCTTTCAAAGAAAAGGATTTTGAAGGAAAAGCGGGGAGAGATGCCTCTAAAGTTTTAACTCTGCCCACAGGCTTGAGCCAGTTGAGTGTACTGTTCTACTTCAACTTCCTAGGCAGCAACCTCCGCTCTGCCATTCCCATTACAAGGGCATACTCCAAACTATGGGTATTATCCTCCTGACAGTCATAAGAGTAGTCTCCCTGGTTCACTGCATCCTCTCAAAAAGGCTTATTAATCTCCATGCAGCCATCTGCTGAATGCTATATGGTCTGTCTGCAGCTGGAATGATGAAAGCTCCAAGAAACACATGGTAACAAGGACACTGTAACATATGAATGGCATGTTAACTCCATAAACCCAAAACTGATGGTGACTAACTGTAGCATTCATGTCCTACGATTTGGTCATGACCCAAAGGAAAGGAGACTGTGAAACAAAATTAATGGGAGGTCATTGTGCCAGGCTAGCTTCCTGAACTAGGCCCCGGAAGATCATAAAACCAGAATGGGGTCACTCATGCTAAGTGTCATGAAATGAAACTGAACTTTCACGGGGGCCAGTTAAAAAATTTCAGAAGATGCCAATCAATATGACTCAGCATAATCAAGAGATGCGCTCTGCTTGAACCCTAAATGGAAAGGAACTTGGAAATGAGCAATCTGCTCTTTGCTTGCTGTTTCTGCTTTCTTCAGCACTTTTCTGTGTAGAAAGGCAAACTCCTCTGCACAGATCATTAGAATACCCATTCTAAATGAGTGAGGTTGCAGGTCCGAGGGTCTGACCTTGTGGGCCTATTTCTGGTCCTCTGCTTCCTCACTGTGGAACCAGGGTCATGGCTCAATCCCACCATTGCAAAGGTTAGCTCATTACAGAGATGGGCTCATTCCTACCAACCACCCAAGGG
Source organism: Papio anubis (assembly GCF_008728515.1). Taxonomy (NCBI): domain Eukaryota; kingdom Metazoa; phylum Chordata; class Mammalia; order Primates; family Cercopithecidae; genus Papio; species Papio anubis. Next base: position 5,606,259 of record NC_044996.1, on the reverse strand, counting down.
AGGCTTGCACACAGAAAATGACACAGACCAGCAGAGCACTTAGCACAGCAGCTGCCTGGCACCCAGTAAACCCTGAACCAAGCAGGGTGAAGGGCACCTGGTGTGGCAGATGCCTGAGTGTGTGAAAAAGAGGAGTGCAGTGGCTGACAAAGAAGAAAGGAAGGCCTGAGACATCTGAGGAGTTGATGTCCATGCAATCAACAAGTTCTGAGCCATGATTCAGCATATACTCATGTCCTGGGGACATAATTCCTCTTCTGGCTGCTTTCTGGAAGGTAATACAGAAAAGAAAATGGGAACGATCATAGGTTCAAGAGAGATTTGCAGCTACTAAATAGGTAACTGCAGGCTGTTTCAAACCGTGAAAACAACTGTGTGGGCAAGACTGTGTTTCAAATAGCCATGTAGAGGGCTGCCCTGCATGTCTAAGCTGTGGCAGAAGAATTTGCAATGTGGCTTCAGCCCTCCTTAGAAACATGCACCTGAAAGGTTGAGGACAAGCAAAGTGGGGGCATCCACAGTGTCCAGGCGGAGGACTCTCCTCTCAGAGCTCTGAGTTGTGGGGATGGATACAGGCAGGGTGAGCCTGGAGAATGTCTTGGAAGACTCCCCCAGGGCCGACTCCCACAGACACATGTATTGATCCTGGGTCTGGTTCAATAGCCCTGGCTGTCGTCCCAGGCAGGACTAGAACAAGTTCCACCATGCCTGCACAGGTCTGAGATGTGAGATGATTTACCCGTGATGGCAGATTTTCAGGAGAAAAAGAAAATAAATGCATTAACCAATGTGCATGTGGATCATAAGACATATATAGGTTTAGAAATGTTAAAATACGGGGGGAAGTTAAAACTTAGACACACAGTAAACAAAGCTACTTCCTATTCACCACATCATTTGGGCCAGGCATTTTACATGCGGGTGACCTCAGGTATAAACTCACAACAATGCTCTTACTTTGTACTATTACATGTCCATTTTACAAATGAAGAATCGAGGCACACAGAAGGCACATGATTGACTCAGCTTATAACCAGCAGCAGTCACATTTCACAGAGCCCTGCCCTCGCCCTGGCCTCGCTGTGTTCCCCATGACCAGGGGAGGGCTGCTCTCATCAACAGTTACCCAATGCCCGATGCCCCATGCCACATGGCTGAGACCTGCAAGGAAGCCAGTGAGAGACTGTCACTGGATCTGGCCCACCTGGCCTCTCCTCAACCCCATTAGGACACCACCCTTTCTGAAATTCAGATGAGGGCTCTGCTGGAGACGTTGGGTTTAGAACAGAGTGAGTGATGGAGAAGCTTCCACTTGTACACGGATGATGCAGGTCCCTTCCGCCCTCCAGAGGCTGCACTCCTGTCCCGGCGTGGGGCCTGCACCCCCATAAACTTGCCCTGACTCCTCCCCATCTCTCCCTGCTGACTGGGTGGCCCAATGATCTCCTGTGGACCAACTCCAATAGGTCAAAAAGGAAAATATATGAACAAATATTACTAAGGTTAGTAATTGTGTGCAGCCTTCTTCATAACTGCAGTCATATGAAATACTGTGACCAGAAGCTAAGTCATCCTAAGACATCTATGAAAAACCTTGACAGATCACACTGCATATAGTTTCACCCAAGGAGCCAAGATCATGAGAAATTTTTTCTTTCACAAATGAAGATTTAAAAAAGGACATCTCTTCATTTATTGAGCAAGTGTCAATGTTTATACATGCGTGCACAGTGCTTGCACACAGAGTTAACAATGGGATAATGTACGTTTGTGGAGTCAAATCTGAAAAACGCATAAAACAAATTAGAACTCTCTCAAAGTCTCCACACAATTTATACCTCCAGTATTGGAAATAATGCAAAGAAAGGAATAGCATAGTGAGTGGTTAAAAATAATGCTGACACTTCAACATCATGAAAATACACAAACAGGAAAAAGAAGCTAGAAAATTCTGAGAAAAGAGGCACTACAGGTGAAGATATAGGCAATTGCATGGAGATAGTCCTTAAGAGCTGGCTGAATTTCACAGTTGCTAACTATATGTTGAAGTTTTGCGTCACATGTGCCTGCTGTTTTTTCTTTTAGAACATGTGTATCCTCAAAGGATATCTCACATTCATTTTCTATTTGGCACTGATCTTTTAGAAATTCTATGATACACGAAATGAGCATTCCTTATTAACCCTCCCTATTTTCTGCTTAGGGGTATTGATCATTTCGAAATTAGATGTCAGAGATATTGACATTATGGGCTTTCAGCATTTGGCATTATGGCCTACGGAGTCGGGTCTTTTGGGATTCTGATCCAAACCCACTAGGTTTATGCACTGCTTTTGTTCGTGTCTCTTAATCCTCTCTCCCTCTGCTTAATGAGTGCACAGATCATAAATGTAGAGCTCTTTAATTTTCACCCATGAACATCCTTGGAGAGCCCATCACTCACCACACAAAAAACATCTGCCATGAGAATTTCCCCTCATTTCCCTCCCAGTCTCTGTCTCCCAAGGTAGCCACTATCCTGACTTCAGTGCCGTAGAGTAGTATTGCCTCTTTTGATCTCCACCTAAATGGAATTATGGAACTGATATTCTCTGCATTGGCTACTTTTTAGGTTCGTGGTCTTCTTCCACGTTATGGATGTAGCCATAGCTTTTTCACGCTCAGGGCTGTATAGTATTCCTTTGTATGAGCTCCAACGTATTTCCCCATGCTCATGGTGATGAACATGGGGGTTGTTTCTAGCACGCTCCTAAGGGTGTTCTTATACACATCTTCTGTTGAATGAATGTGTGCCTTTCCACTAGTACATACCTCTGAGAGGACATTCTGAGGGGCTTAAAGTGTATGGGTGTTCAGCATTAGTTCATACATTTGGGTCTCTTTTAGTCTCTAGCAGACCTATGGCCCACAATGCCCTCCGGCATCCCACCGTCCTTTTCCATTGTATTGACTTGTTGCAGCTGACTGATCAGTGGACCTACAGCATGTCTCCCCACTACTCATTTGTCTGTCTGCTGCCTCATTGTGTCATTTAACTCTTGCTCCTTTCCATGGATTCTGATTATCGGGCTTTAGGTCCATATCTAGATTTGAGGTAGGTCTCACTCTTTTCTGATGAAAATACTTCATTGTTGGTTTCCTGTCTCCTACTGCATCCTAGCATGAGGCACATGATTTCTGGTTGTTTCACTCTTGAGCTTATTGACACTGACAGGTGGGTTCAGGTGATGACAGTCTCATTCCTCTCTTGTAGGATGCCTCATTGACCTTGAACCAAAGCGTTTCATTCATCCTACAGCAAGTGTCTCACTGGGAGTTGCAGATATTGGGTTTGGTTTGGTTTTGGTTTTTTTCTGAAACATAGCCTTTACCATCCTCAGCTGCAATGTTTCAGTGAGGAAGACCTCTCCCTCAACTACCGTAACTATTGTGAATTTTTGAAATACAAAGGAAGGGCAGAAAAAAGCTTAATGATTTCCAGTGGATTGCCGATAGTCACCAAGTAAGGAGTGGTTGCACTTCTTCCTTTTTTTTTTTTTTTTTTTTTTTGAGATGGAGTCTTGCTCTGTCCCCCAGGATGGAGTGCAACGGCACAATCTTGGCTCACTGCAACTTCTGCCTCCTGGGTTCAAGCAATTCTCCTGCCTCAGCCTCTCAAGTAGCTGGGATTTCAGGCACCCACCACCACACCCGGCTAATTTTTGTATTTTCAGTAGTAGTGGGGTTTCACCATGTTGGGCAGGCTTCTCTCAAACTCCTGACCTCAGGCAATTCACGTGCCTCTGCCTCCAAAAGTGCTGGGAATGCAGGCATGAGCGACCGTGCCTGGCTCGTACTTCTAATGACATCCAAGTGTCATTTTAAAATAAACTTTTAGATTTCAGAACAGTGTTAGATTTACAGAATTATTGCAAACATGATACAGAGAATTTCCATACACTTCACGTTTAGTTTCCCTATTATTAACATCTTACATTAGCATCTATATTTGTCCCCATTAATGAATCAATACTGATACATTGTTATTAAGTCCATACTTTATTCAAGTATCCTCAGTTATACCGAATGTTCTTGTGCTGTTTCAAGATCCCATCGATGATACTTCATGACATTTGGTAATCCTGTGTCCTTCATCTTGTCTTCGTAGTGAGAGTTTCTGAGGTTTTTCTTGTTTCTGATGACCTTAACAGCATTGAGGAGTATTGATTAGGTCTTCTGCATAAAGTCCATCCAGTGGGATTTGTCTTATCTCTTTTCTCATGATTAGCATTGGAGGTATGAGCTCTCAGAGGAAGATCTCAGATGTAAAACCCCATTCTCATTACATTATGTCAAAGGAAATTACCAGAAATATGACTTCTCATGATTGATGTTAGCTTTGGTATGCACTTCTTCTGTAAAGCGACACTAATCAAGAAAATATGGGTATTGGTGGAGGAATAGACACACATCGATGGAACAAAATAAAACCCCAAAATAGACCCACACAAATATTGTCAACTGATTTTTGACAAAAGTGCACAGGCTGTCATATCAATAAATTGTAGTTTTTTCAACAAATGGCACCTGACAAAATGAATGCCAATACACAATGAAATGAACCTAAGGAGAACCTCACACCTTTCACAAAGAAGTAACTCAAAATAGGTCATAAACCCAAATATAAAATACACGATTTTAAAACTTCTGGAAGAAGACACAATGGAACATGCACATGACCTTGATGTTGGAGATGGGTGTTTAGATACAACATCACAAACGTGGCCCATAGAACACAAAACGGAAAAGGTGCACTTTCTGGAAAAAAAAAATTGCTCTGCAAAAGACACTATTAAGAAAAAGAAAAGGCAAGCTACAGACTATGAGAAAATATTTGCAAGGCATACATCTGACAGAAGACTCATATCTAAAATCTTTACAGAAAGCTTAAAATTAAACAATAACAAGTGTCTAAAATCTACAGAGAATGCTTAAAAGGAAGTAATTTAAAAAATAGCTGAGGGGACTGTACCCTGCAGAGCCAAATGGGCAGAGATGCCCAAGGTCTTGGGAGCCCACCTCTTGCATCAGTGTGGTCTGATTGCTAGACATAACGTCAATGGAGATTATTTTTGAAGCTTTAAGATTTAATGACTGCCCTGTTGGGTTTCAAACTTGCCTGTAGCCCTTTTGTTTTGGCCAATTTCTCCCATTTGGAACGGGAGCATTTACTCAATGCCTATACCTTCATTGTATCTTGAAAGGAACTAACTTGTTTGTTGTCGTACAGGCTCATAGGCAGAAGTGACTTGCCTTGTCTCAGATGAGACTTTCGACTTGGACTTTTGAGTTAATGCTGGAATGAGGTAAGACTCTGGGGGACTGTTGTGAAGGCTTGGTTGTGTAAGAACATGTAAGAAAAGACATGAGATTTGGGAGGGGCCAGGGGTGGAATGATATGGTTTGGCTCCATGTCCCCACTCAAATCCCATGTCAAATTATAGTTCTCAGTGTTGGAGGAGAGGCCTGGTGGGAGGTGAGTGGATCATGATGGGGCAGGGGGAACTTCCTCCTTGCTGTTCTCAAGGAGTTGATTGAGTTCTCACAAGATGTGGTTGTTTAAAAGTGTGAAACTATCCCCTCTTTGCTATCTCTCTCTCTCTCCTACTCCAACTGAAGCTGTGCCTGCTTCCCTAACCCTAACCCTAACCCTTCCACCTTTCATCATGATTGTAAGTTTCTTGAGGTCTCCACAACCATACTCCCTGTACAGCCTGCAGAATTGTGACTCAACTAAGCCTCTTTTCTTGGTAAATTACACAGTCTCGGGTAGTTCTTTATAGCAATGTGACAACAGAATAATTATCTATCTATCTATCTATCTATTTATCTATCTATCTATCCCCACAGACCAACTAATTATATAGATGAAGGTTGGTGGGAAGTAGCTTTCTCACTGTTGAGGTAGATACTTACAGATAAACAAAGGAAGGAGACTAAAAGCTCCTTGTGGTATTAGAGTAGTGTCGTGGACATCAGGAAATACTCATGTTCAACTTCATAAACATACAGAGGGTGCATACATAAACACTAATAAGCAGGTAAATAAACACTCATATATTTCTTTGTTCTGTAAATGAGAGAGCAAGAAGCAACATCTCCCAAGGAATGATGAGCATTCCTAGCACGAACATCTAGGATTCTAATACTTTTTCTCAATACAAGGAAGCAGAAATACTTGGAAAATGGATTCTTCTGTGACTGGAACAGAAGATATAAAAATGATAATCATTGTAATTACTCAATGAAAATGCAAAGATGAAGAGCAGTACGATTTCTCTACACACCTAATACAATGAATAACATTCAAAGACCTGAAAATACCAGACTCTGGAGAGGATGTGGAAGTCTCATTCATTGCTGGGAAAGAAGAAAACTGTTACATTGCACGGCAGGACCTTTTGATTGTTTCTTACATAGGGAAACATAAAATTACCATTAGACTCAGCAATCCTACTCCTAGATTTCGTTTAAATTGAAAATGTAGGTTCCCATAGACAAAACTGTGTGCACAAACATATATAACAGCTTATTCAAAATCAACAACCAAGACTTCCTTCAAGGGGTGAAGGGATAAAAGAAGTGGTACATCCATCACCTGAAAGTTTATTCAAAGCTCAAGTCACCCTCAAATGTTCTGGAACAGACACTTTTGGAGGCCAATTCTAACAAATAGTCAGGGAAAATTATCATCAACTTATCTCAACTCTTCCAAAGCAGCCAAAAAGATGAGCAATTATCCACTTCATTCTTCTGGGCTAGGACTCCTGGATTCAAAAAACAGATAAAGATGCATCCTCAGCTCACATGAAAAGAACACGTGAGTGAATTGTTCACTGATAACATAGCAAATGTCCTAAATATGTAATCGCATATTCAAGAGAACAGTGGACTAAATGCATAAGCAACCTGTATGTCAGGAATAAAAATATTATTTCACGTTAGAAAAAGTTGCAATTGTAATTCCCTACATACAAGATAGAGAAAAAGTTCCGTCGTGTAAACGGGTACAGAAAAGACTTTGAACGAAATTCTATGTGATTTCAAATTAACAACTTTCAGCAAACTAACATGAAAAGGAACTTCCATTTCATAAAATCGGCAGGAAGCATACTTAAATCTCAAAAGTTAGAAGCATTCTCATTCACAGCAGGGACAATCATCGACACAGACTATCACCTTGGCCTTCCATAGGTACAGAGGATACGAAAATAAAAACGAACCAAAATTATGGACATGAAAAATATACATGAGGTATAAAGATTGAAAACAAATAGTATTTTGACAATATAATTATCAAGAGAATTCAGGGGAACAGACACACGAAGTGTTCAAATGAATAAGAGACTTCAGAAAACATCATATAAAGGATGACAACAGCAAAACAAGAGGACTGTCACACAAAAACAACTTAGTGTCTAAAATAGAAAATATACCATTTGCAAGAGCATTGAAATCCAAAATATAAATTAAAAGAAGCCTAACCAAAATGACCTTTATGGAGGCAACCATACGGGTTTACTGGTAGATTCAGGGAAAAAAATCCAAAATTAATGGAGTAACATGCCACATTCATTGATGGAGAACAGAATATGGTAAAGATGTAAATCCTGCTTAAGTTATATACAAAGTGCCTTTCTCGTAGCTGCCTAAGTGAAAGTCAAGCTCAGGCTGTTGTGCCCTGCTCCCAAAATCAATCGTGGAAAAATATAGAAAGATAAGAGAAAAAAAAATTTGAAGAAAACAGAGAAAACTCCGGGGATGATTGAAGACAGTGTTGAACTGGTATTCATGTTTGGGGTGGGGGAAGGCAAAGGGATATTGAGGAGGTGTGTAGTCTGTATAGACAGCATATTATGGGATGGGTAGAAGGAAAGATATTAAAATCTACCCGACATCCCCACATCATCGCACAATCTGAGGCAGCACCTCAAAACATGATGCCAGTGGCCCTAGGATAATACCAGGACATCAGGAAATTTGAACTGAGTGAGAATTTTTGACTCCAGAGTTTTGTCAATAACCACCTGGAACAAACCTAGTGGAAGAGGACAGGCCTTCCAAATATTATTTTCATGGAAAAAAAGAATGATCTAGAAGTAGAATAGTGTTTGTGAATCACACATACTATGAGGGGATAGTGTTTAATGAAATATGTATATGTGTGCGCGTGTGTGTGTATATATATATAGTCTACATATCTACATGTACCTATATCTAAAGATACATACATATAAATATACATATATGATATAAACATATACAAATGTATGTGTTTGTGTATATACACATAAATATAAACATAATCTACATACACCATATATAATGTACACATACAATTGCAAAGATTTAAAATCTATTTCTTACTATATGAATGAGGATTAAAATACGAAAATCACTAAATTGGACTATGAAATGATAGATACCTTCAAAACTCATGGCTTCCCCAAATCTCTTGCTGCCGTTCAGCCTCTTCAGTGTAAAAACAAAGCTTTCAGGACAAAAGCTTTGCAAAGTCTAGGTCTGGCTGGGGAGGAACCCCCGTGGGAAGGTGTGTGTCTTCTCCTAGAGGTCACTACAATCACAGTTACTGCAGCCCCCAGGGACCATCTGGCCTTAGACCCGCAGCCATTCTCTGCAAGGGGTGGAGCAGGGCAAATGCTCAGAGGTGACAGAAACAGAGCATCTCCCACCCATCACTTCATCAAAGAGCCAGGAGGAGGACCCTCCTGGGTAAAGACTAAGGGTTCTCTCACCCACATAGAGGGGCCACAGAATCCAGCTCAGCCCCTCCTGTCAGCCCTAGAAGACCCCGGCAGCCTTGCCCAAGGACTCCCTTCCTTCCACTGCCACCTCTGGGGACTCAGGTCAGAGCCTTGGTCGGATGGGAGCCAACACCATCGGCAGAAGATAGGGATCCAGGCTATGCGAGGAATCAAGGTCAGGACCCTGAGGGATGACTGAGGGCTCCCCAAACCCCACCTGCAGTCTCCCACTACCCCTACCCCCATCCTCCCCCACTACCACACCCCTCCCCCACCCCCACACCGCAGTCTCTCCCCCAGACCCTCACACCCCCACTACCCTCTCTGACCTCCACACCTCTTCCTACACCTACACCCCCAAATGTGTCCACTCCCCACCCGACCCCCGAAATCCCCTCTTCTGCCCCTCACCGTGACAGAATTCAGTCCCGCCCCTGCTGTCAACACAGGGAATCCCTTATCTTGGTGGCCGGATGTGATGCCAGTGACTTGCGCCTTGGGGATCACAGAGAAGTGAGGGTCTGGTTCTGATGGAGGCTTGAGATTGTTGGGGGGAAGCGGGCCCAGGCTGTGTGAGGAGGCAAGGTGAGAGACGCTGAGGGAGGACTGAGGATGCCCCCACCCCAGATAGAAGACCCCAAATAATCCAGCACCACCCCCATTGCCAGCCCTAAACCACCTGAGGGCGGACTTCTCAGGCTGGGCCACCTTTCACCACTCCTCCCCTTAAGCCCCAGGGGACTCTGGAGTCAGAGCTTGGTTTGACCAGGGCAGGGTTGGTTAGGAGAGGGCAGGGGCCAGGCTCTGCCAGGCCTCAAGGTCAGGATTCTGAGGGAGGGCTGAGGCCCCAGAGAGGGAAGCTCTGTCTTTGCCGTCAGCCCTGGGAAGCTCCGGGAATGGGGACCAGGCACATTGATGCCGTTGTCCACATCCTGGGCTGATGGAGGGAAGAGGCTTGGTATCATGAGCACCACCTCAGAGGAGTAGACGGAGGGCCCAGGTCCTGCCGGGAGAGCACGGAGGCCTTAAAGGACAATCACCACAGGACAGGGGGCCCACCCTGCCCCCATCTCAGGCTAAGGTACCTCCTCATTCCTCATGCCTCAGGAATCCGACGGATAGACTCAGGTCCGCAGAGGGGAGCTCTGACACAGCACTGCCAGGATCAAGGGGAGGAAAAAGAGGGAGGACCCAGGAGACCTTGGACTCCAGATCATTGGGGACCTCGGCCCTTGGAGATGCCACGCACGATGGCTGCATGTGGTACATCCCTGCCTATGCCTTGGAGATGACAAAGAGGAGAGGGCTTTGGTATGAGGAGTGGAGGCTCAGGTTAGCAGAGGGAGGAGTCTCAGGACCCTGAGGGAAGACTCAGCAGAGCTCCTTTCCCAGATGTAGGAAACCTGCCCTTCCTTCAGTCCTGGGGGGCCTCGGGCAGGACTGTGGGGAACAGACCTGGCCCCCACTTCCTGGTTAGGGATCCCAGGGAGATGGTGGCCTTGACCTACAAGACCCATCCAAAGTTCAGCAGGAGGGAAAGGGCCAGGCCCTGTCGGAAGTAAATCTGAATACCTATAGGACACCCAGACACAGGAGGCACTCCTGAAATATGCACCTTTTGTCAGTCTTGGGAATCCCATTCAGGGATGTCAGTGTAGCGCCCCTTCACTTCTGCCTCCCAGGCCTCAGAGAGGTGGGGGCCTCCCTCTGAGGGGTGTCCTCAGCTCAGCAGAGATAGCCACACCGGGTCAGCACAGGTTGGGTCCAGAGTCTGCCAGGAGTCAAGAGGAGGAAGGTTGGTGAGGACTGAAGGTAAGAAGGTACCTCCACACCTCGAAAAAGAAGGGAACTTGCAGAACCTGGCTTCCACTGTTCTCAGCCCCGGGTGGCCCCAGGCATAGGTACCATGTGGCATGCTCTCCTTTCTGCCACACGGCGGGAGGTGGGAGGTCTCAGGGAGGTGAACACCTTGGTATTAGTGGCACTTACAGTTCAACAGAGGAAGTCACATCTGGCCAGCAGAGGGAGGGGTCCCAGGATCAGCAGGACCCAAGGAGTGCCCCCTTCATGAGGACTGGAGGTACCCCTGGCCCAGAAGGAAGGGACCCCACAGATTATGGCTGCCACCTGTTTTTAGCTCTGGGGCAACCAGATCAGGAGTGTCCCTAATTGGCAATCTCACTTGTGCCACAGATAGGAAGTTGGGGAACCCTTGGGAGCATGGGGCGTTGGTGTAAAGGGGAGATGGCTGCTCATCTCAGGAGTTTGGGGGTTGAGGAAGGGCAGATGCCAGGAGGAGTAAAGATGAATAACCCACCAGAAGACATTGGAAGCCTCACCCCAGAACCAAAGGGGCCAGCTCCTGGAGTGAACCCTGGACACCCCACCCAAGGGTGATGGGATGTGGAGCCTCCTCACTTCTGGTTCTAGATCTCAGGGAGGCTCACCCTCAGGCCTTGCTTTCAGAGGGTGACTCAGGTCAACACAGGGACCCCAATCTGATCGACTGACACAGTGGTCCCAGGATCTGCCAGGTGTCCAGGTGAGGAACCTGAGGGAGGGTTGAGGGTACCCCAGGCAAGAACGCAAATGGGGGCCCCACAGAAATCTTCCCTGCCCCTGATGTCACTCCAGAGAGCATAGGCAGGGCTGTCAGCTGAGGACCCTCTCTCATCCTGGGATCTTCAGTGTCAGGGAGGAGGATGCCTTGGTCTTTAGTGGGCTGCACTCAGGTCAGTAGAGGGAGGGCCCCAGACTCTGCCAGGAGTCAACATGAGGACCAAGCAGGTTCCTCGCCCAGGACACATGGTGTCCAGTGAATTTGGATATCTCTTGCTGTCTCTCCCAGTGGACCTGGGCACGTGTGGCCCGATGTGGGTCCCCTCATACCCTTCTGTTCCATATCAGGGTTGTGAACTCTTTATCTGAGTTTCTCGAGCCAGCAAAAGGGCAGGATGAGGCCCCTCCAGGAGAAAGGTGAGTGAGCACAGAGGGGACCATGTAACCCAATGAGAGTAGGGACCTCACAGAGCGTGGCCAACTCTCCTGACAGCACTGGAAAGCTGGGGCTGTGCTTGCGGTCTGCACCCTGAGGGTCCCTCGATTCCTCTTTTAGGAGCTCCAGGAACCAGGCAGTTAGGCCTTGGTCTGAGGCATTGTCCTCAGGCCACAGAGCAGAGGAGTCACAGGCAGTGTTAGCAGTCAAGGCGAGGTTCTGATCTGAATGGACAACAAGGGCCCCACACTCCCCAGAACACAAGGGACTCCAGAGAGCCCAGCCTCACCCTCCCTACTGTCAGTCCTGCAGCCTCAGCCTCTGCTGGCCGGCTGTACCCTGAGGTGCCCTCTCACTTTCTCCTTCAGGTTCTCAGCAGACAGGCCGACCAGGAGATCAGAAGCCCCAGGAGGCCCAGAGGAGCACCGAAGGAGAAGATCTGTAAGTAGGCTTTGTTAGGGCCTCCAGGGTGTGGTTCGCAAATGAGGCCCCTCACAAGCTCCTTCTCTCCCCAGATCTGTGGATTCCTCCCCATCGCCCAGCTCCTGCCCACAGTCTAGCCTGCTGCCCTGACCAGAGTCATCATGTCTTCTGAGCAGAGGAGTCAGCACTGCAAGCCTGAGGAAGGCCTTGAGGCCCAAGGAGAGGGGGCTCTGGGCCTGGTGTGTGCGCAGGCTTCCGCCACTGAGGAGCACGAGGCTGCCTCCTCCTCTACTCTGGTTGAAGGCACCCTGGAGGAGGTGCCTGCTGCTGGGTCACCCAGTCCTCCCCTGAGTCTCAGGGCTCCTCGTCTTCCCTAACCATCAGCGACAATACTCTATGGAGCCAATCCAGTGAGGGCATCAGCAGCCGGGAAGAGGAGGGGCCAACCACCTCGCCAGACCTCACTCACCTGGAGTTATGGTCTTGACCATGATCTTAACAGAGGGCCACTGTGCCCCTGAGGAGACAATCTGGGAGGCGTTGAGTGTAATGGAGGTGTATCATGAGATGGAGCACAGTTTCTTTGGGGAGCTGAGGAAGCTGCTCACCCAAGATTGGGTGCAGGAAAACTACCTGCAATACCGCCAGGTGCCCAGCAGTGATCCCCCGTGCTACCTACCAGTTCCTGTGGGGTCCAAGGGCCCTCATTGAAACCAGCTATGTGAAAGTCCTGGAGTATGCAGCCAGGGTCAGTACTAGAGAGAGCATTTCCTACCCATCCCTGCATGAAGAGACTTTGGGAGAGGACAAAGAGGGAGTCTGAGCAGGAGTTGCAGCCAGGGCCAGTGGAGCAGGTTGGGGGAGGGCCTGGGCCAGTGCACGTTCCAAAGCGACATCCACCACCTTCCCTATCCTGTTACATGAGGCCCATTCTTCACTCTGTGTTTGAAGAGAGCAGTCACCGTTCTCAGCAGTGGGGAACAAGTTGGGTGTGAGGGAATACAAGGCGGACCATCTCTTGGTTCCTGTTCTCTTGGGCGATTTGGAGGTTTATCTTTGTTTCCTTTTGGAGTTGTTCAAATGTTCCTTTTAATGGATGTTGTAATGAACTTCAACATTCATTTCATGTATGACAGTAGGCAGACTTATTGTTTTTTATATAGTTAAAAGTAAGTGCATTGTTTTTTATTTATGTAGGGAAATCTATGTTATTTATTTGAATTGGGACAACATAACATAGCAGAGGATTAAGTATCTTTTTTAATGTGAAAGAACAAAGTGGTAAAATGGGTGAGATGAAGAAATAAATTAAATTGGCCGGGCACAGTGGCTCACGCCTGTAATCCCAGCACTTTGGCAGGGTGAGGCAGGTGGATCACGAGGTCAGGAGATGGAGACCATCCTGGCTAACACAGTGAAACCCCTAAAATACAAAAATACAAAAAATACAAAAATACTAAAAGTACTGAAAATACAAAAAAATTTAAAAAGTTAGCCAGGTGTGGTGGTGGGCTCTTGTAGTCCCAGCTATTCGGGAGGCTGAAGCAGGACAATGGTGTGAACCCAGGAGGCGGAGCTTGCAGTGAGCCAGGATTGCACCGCTGTACTACAGCCTGAGTGACAGAGTGAGACTCCATCTCAGCTTATTTGTAATTTACAATCAAGACTTTTTCCAAGTGGTGAATGGATATAACCTACAGTACATCCAGAAACTGAAAATGTATTTAAAGCTCAATCCACCCTCTGTTGTTCTAGGGCTGGCAGTTTTGGGGGTCAGTTCCACCAAGTGGTCAGGGAAAACAAATTGCCATCTTAACTCTTCCAAATAATCCCAAACCGTGGCAATTGTTCTACTCATTTTCCAGGGCTCCGTCTCCTGCACTGAAAAAGCAGATAAAGACATCCAGCCTTTATAAAAAGAACATGTGAGCCACGTGTTCACTCATATTGCAGCAAATGTCCTAAATGGATAATTGTATATTCAACACAACAGTGGACTAAACGAACAAGCAGCTCATATGCAAGGAACAAAAATATTATTTAACAATAGAAAACTTCCATTTTAATTTTCTACATACACGATAGAGTAGAAAAAGCAGTCAGGTCAATGGATACAGAAAAAGCCTCTGAAATAAATTTTATGCGATTTCAAATGAAAAACTTTTAGCAAACCTAAGATTCAAAGGCACATTAACTTTCTAAAATTGGCGGGAAACATACTGGAATGTGAAATGTTAGAACCATTCCCGTCCTGGTCTGGGGCAAGTCACTGATACATGCTTTCATTGCTACCGTTCATAGCTGCAATGGATATCAAAAGGAGAAAGTGTCAGAGCTATGGATATCAAGATGAAAAAGAGGTATGAAGATTGAAAAGAAATAGATTGTATTTTTCACAATATGACCATTAAGAAAATTCGAAGGAAGAGACGCATGGAATGTTCAAATGAATAAGAGACTCCAGAAGACAGTATGCAAAGACCACTACAGCGAATACAAGAGACTTGCCACACATAAGCAACTTAGAACATTAAATTAAAAATACACCATCCCCGACAGCATTTAAACCCGAAATATAAAGAAGAAGAAGCCTAACCAAAATATGCAAGACATTTACAGAACAACTGTACAAGTTTGCTGACAGATTCAGAGAAAAAATTCCCAAATAAATGGAGTAGTATATGATGTTCACTGATGAGGAACAGAATATGGCAAAGGTGTAAATCTCACTTAAATTAAATAAAGAGTGAATGCCTACCTGTAGCTGCCAAAGTGACAATCAAGCCCAGGCTGCTGTGCTCTACTCCCAAAATCAACTGTGGAAAAATATAGAAGGGAAAAAGAAAAATAAGACAACAATATCAGCAACAAAGTCTAAACAACGAAACAGAGAAAAACCCTGGGGAAGATTGAAGACTGTGTTGAACTGGTACTTGTGTTCTGGGCAGGTGGAGAGGCAGGGAAGTTGAGGAGGTCTGCAACCACTGCAGAAGACAGGGTGTGTTGCAGGAAAAGTTTTAAATGACCACCTCACATCAATGTACAATCTGAGTCTGCACCTCAAAACACGAGGCCAGTAGCCACGAGGTAATATCAGGACACCAGCAAAATTGGATTGATTGAGAGACTATGGCTCCAGAGTTCTGCTAATAACAACTAGAAACAAAGAGAAGGTTAGGACTGACTTTCCAAAATATTATTACTTTAATTAAATATATAGAATGAACTAGAAATAGAATAGTATGAGTGAATCACACATAGTATTAGTAGATATTGTTTAATAAAATAAGTACATATAGTCCACACACATATAGGTATGAATATATGTAAAGATACATACATATAAATACATATAGCTATATAATATAAACATATATACATACACGTATGTGCTTATGCATGTAAACACAAATATGATCTACATATACCATATATAATGCACATACACAATTGGCATAGATGCAAAATTTCTTCCTTACTATACGAATGAGGGTTAAAATACGAAAATCACTGAAGTGGACTAGGAATGGTTAGATAACTTCAAAGCTCAGGACCTAGGCAAATTTCTTGCAGCTACTCAGCCTCTTCAGTGTAACAATAAGTCATTTAGTACACAAAGGTTTGAAAGGTCGACCTCTGGCTGGGGAAGAGCCTCCGTGGGAAGGTGTGTGTCTTCTCCCAGAGGTCACTACAATCGTGAGTGCTGCAACCCCGCAGGGAGCGTCTAGCCTGGGACCCGCAGCCATTCTCTGTAAGGGGTGCAGTTGTGCAAATGCTCAGAGGTGACAGAAATACAGTATTTCCTAAAAGCAGGATTCGGGAAGAGGACCCTCCTGAGTGAAGACTGAGGGTTCACCCACACCCCATAGGGGGGCCACAGAATTCAGCTCAGCCCCTCATGTCAGCCCTGAAAGACCCCAGCAGCCTTGTCCCCCCACCACACCCTTCCCCCCACTGCCACCTCAGGAGACTCGGGGTCAGAACCTGGGTCTGAGGGGTGCAGACCCCATCAGCAGAGGGCGGGGCTCCAGGCTGTCCCAGATCTCCAGGTGAGAACCTTGAGGAATGACTGAGCCGCCCCTCCCTGCCCCGCACTAGAATCCGGCTCCACCCTTGCCGTCAGCCCAGGTGAGCCCCGGGTGACCGCTTGTGACGCCGCTGACGACGCGGCCGCATGGATCAGAGAGAAGCGAGGCCCTGCTTCTGAAGGGTTCGCTTGCGATCGGCTGAGGGAAGCGGGCCCAGACTCTGTGAGGAGGCGAGGTGAGACGCTGAGGGGGGACTGAGGAGGCCCCCGCCCCAGACAGAGGACCCTCAGTAATCCAGCGCCGCCCCTGCTGCCGGCCCTGGACCACTCGGGGGCGGACTTCTCAGGCTGGGTCACCCCTCACCACCTCTGGCTCAAGCCCCAGGGGACTCTGGAGTCAGAGCTTGGTGTGACCAGGGCAGGGCTGGTTAGGAGAGGGCAGGGCCCAGGTTCTACCAGACATCAAGATCAGGACCCTGAGGGAGGGCTGAGGCCCCACAGAACACATCTCTGCCTCTGCTGTCAGCCCTGGGAAGCCCTGGGCACAGTGGCTGGGCATGGCGGCCGGACATGGCGGCCGGGCACACTGATTCTGATGTCCTCATAGGGGACTGATGCAGGGAAGGGGCTTGGTATCATGAGCACGGCTTCAGAGGAGCAGAGGGACGGCCCAGGCCGTACTGAGAGATGAGGGAGACCTGAGAGGACCAGGAACCCCAGGACAGGGGACTCACCTTACCCCTGTCTGAGACTGAGGCGCCTCCACATTTGGCCTCAGGAAACCTGCCCCTGCTCTCAGGCTGGGGCACCTCGGATAAGACTGTGGGGAAGGGATGTGCTCCCGACTCCCCAGTCGGGGGCCTCAGGGAGCTGCAAGACACATCGGTGGTTCAGCAGGAAGGAAAGGACCATGCCTTGTCATGGAGTAAATATGAATACCTGGATGACATCCAGACAGAGAAAGCCCCCATGAAACCTACTTCTGTCAGCCTTGGAAATCCTATGCAGGGGTGTCCGTGTAGTGCTCCCCTTACTTCTGCCTCCGGGGTCTCGGGGAGGTGGCAACCTGGGTCTGAAGGGCGTCCTCAGCTCAGCAGAGGGAGCCACACCTGGTCAGCACAGGGAGGAATCCAGGGTCTGCCTGGAGTCAAAGGGAGAAAGGTTGGTGAAGACTGAAGGTAAGAAGGTACCTACACAGCCCAAAGAAAAAGGGAACTTGTGGAGCCTGACTTCGGTTCTCAGTCCTAGGAGGCCTCAGGCATGGGTAACATGTGGCACGCTCTCATTTCTGCCACATGGCTGGGGATGGGCAGTCTCAGGAGGGTGAGAACCATGGTCCCAGTGTCACTCACAGGTTAGCACAGGGAGCCACACCTGTTCAACAGAGGGACGGGATCACAACATCTGCAGGAGCCAACGTGTGTACCCTTTGTGATGACTGGGGGTACTCCTGGCCTAGAAAGAAGGGACCCCACAAAGTCTAGCTAACGTTGGTTATTATCTGTGGGGAAACCCGATCAAGGGTGGTCCTAAGTGGCAATCTCACCTGTACTATGGGCAGGAAGTTGGGGAAACTCAGGAAGATGAGGACCAACCAGGATCCTCACGTTTGGACACATGGGCCCCAATGTATTTTGTGTAGCTATTGCTGTTTTCTCACCCTAGGGCAGGACACATGGACCCCAATGTACTTTCTGTAGCTATTGCTTTTTCCCCAGGAGGCCTTGGGCACATGGGGCCAGATGTGGGTCCCTTTACGGCCTTCTCTTCCATATCAGGGATGTGAACCCTTGATCTGAAAGTTTCTCAGGCAGGAAAAGGGCCAGATCCGGGCCCTGCCAGGAGAAAGATGAGGGCCCTGAGTGAGCACAGAAAGGACCATCCACACAAAACAGTGGGGAGTTCACAGAGTCAGGCTCAACCTCCTGACAGCACTGGGGTACTGGGGCTGTGCTTGTAGTCTGCAGCCTGAGTTCCCCCTCGAATTATCTTCTAGGAGCTCCAGAAACCAGGCTGTGAGGCCTTGGTCTGAGGCAGTATCTTTAGTCACAGAGCATAAGAGGTCCAGGCAGTACCAGCAGTCAAGCTGAGGTGGTGTTTCCCCTGTATGTATACTAGAGGCCCCTCTAGCATCAAAACAACAGGAACCCCACAGTTCCTGGCTCTACCAGCCCTTCTGTCAGTCCTGGAGCCATAGCCTTTGCCCAGAGGCTGCACCCTGAGATGCCCTCTCAATTCCTCTTTCAGGTTCGCAGGGAACAGGCCAGCCGGGAGGTCGGGAGGCCCCAGAGGAGCACTGAAGGAGACCTGTAAGTAGGCCTTTGTTAGGGCATCCGGGGTGTGGTACCCAGCTGAGGCCTCTCACACGCTTCCTCTCTCCCCAGGCCTGTGGGTCTCAATTGCCCAGCTCCGGCCCACACTCGCCTGCTGCCCTGACCTGAGTCATCATGCTTCTTCGGCAGAAGCGTCAGTCCTGCAAGGCTGAGGAAGGCCGTCAGGCCCAAGGAGATGCACCGGGGCTTATGGATGTGCAGATTCCCACAACTGAGGAGCAGAAGGCTGCATCCTCCTCCTCTACTCTGATCGCGGGAACCCTGGAGGAGGTGCCTGATTCTGGGTCACTGAGTCCTGCCCAGAGTCCTCGGGGTGCCTCCTCTTCCCTGACCGTCACCGACGACACTCTAGGGAGCCAATCCAATGAGGTTTCCAGCAGCAATGAAGAGGAGGGGCCAAGCACCTCCCCAGACCCAGCTCACCTGGAGTCCCTTTTCCGGGAAGCACTTGATGAGAAAGTGGCTGAGTTAGTTCATTTCCTGCTCTGCAAATATCAAATTAAGGAGCCGGTCACAAAGGCAGAAATGCTGGAGAGTGTCATCAAAAATTACAAGAACCACTTTCCTGAGATCTTCAGCAAAGCCTCTGAGTGCATGCAGGTGATCTTTGGCATTGACGCGGAAGGAAGCACCGCCACTGCTACCGGCCCTTGTCACCCGCCTGGGCCTCTCCTATGATCGCCTGCTGGGTGATGATCAGAGCACGCCCAAGACCGGGCTCCTGATAATCGCCCTGGGCATGATCTTAATGAAGGGCAGCTGTGCTCCTGGGAGGGAGGCAATCTGGGAAGCGCTGGAGTGGGATGGGGCTGTATGGGATGCTGGGAGGGAGCACAGCTTGGCTGGGAGCTCAGGAAGCTGCTCACCCAAGATTGGGTGCAGGAAAACTACCTGGAGACCGGCCAGGTGCCCGGCAGTGATCCTGTGCGCCATTTGGTTCCTGTGGGGGTCCAAGGGCCCTCAAGCAAAACCAGCTATGTGAAAGTCCTGGAGCATGTGGCCAGGGTTAATGCAAGAGTTCCTCAAGATTTCCTACCCATCCCAATCAAACAGTAGCTAACTCTTGCCTTCCTTGTACCTCTTACTGTACACTGTATAGTTAAAAAATGCATATGTGTACCTGAATTTGCTTGGCTTGAGAATGTGATATAATTAAATATGAATAAAGAAGTCCCTTGGTCACTGGTTCATGTTTTCCTGAAACATTCATTGAGTTTCTAAGTATTTGGAAGACCCTGCTAGTATTGAGATGCTAGTAAGCCAGGCTCCAGCCCTAACCTTATGGTGGTTGAGTCTAGGATCTGCATTCATATAACTAAGTTGGGCAAGTGTCCCCTAAGATGTAAAGGAAATATAAGAGAGAGGTGGGGGTAGGGGGCAACAGATGAGAGTGGTGGAGTGTACATGCCCTGAGCCGAGGCCTTCTGGGCTTTGGGAAACTGCAGTAGCTTTTGGGTGAGCTGATTTTAGTGAAATGGGTGGGGGCAGAGCCAGATTCTCAGAGGACAAGAGAAAAGTTTGGAAGGGAAAATTGCTCAGCAGTTCCTTTTGGATGGTGGATGAAACAGAGGCATCTCCTCCTGGGGCAGGAATGGGAGGTGTCCTACACTCTTGTCTCAGTGCGGTTGAACACAGCACACGAGGTTGGTGATGGATACCTATCCTATGCAAGGGTTTCCTGAGAGATAAGCATGAATCTGCTGGGATGTGAGGCCCAGATACCACTGGCCAGGTGCTTTTCTGTCTGGCTGGGAGAGCCAGAGCTGACTCCTTTAAAAAAGCATTCTAATTAGCTTATCTCAAGTGTCATTTGGCCAACTGTAAGAAAGAGAAAGATTTTCCATGGTGACAAAATGAATGAAAAGTAGGTGCTTTCTGTTGAGGACCTACTGTGAAAGATATTATGGGAGAGTCTATGAGTGCTCATCCACATCTTGGCTCCTCTGTCAAAGGCACAAGGGACAAGTACTCTCCCAGCCAGCATGTCTGTCTGGGCCCAACACTTTCCCGAGTTATAACACCCTTTCCCTGGTCGCCAACACGTTCCCTCTATTCCAACTCAGAGGCCAAGCCTGGTGCTTGTGCTTCCTTGCTGCCTCTGGAGGCTGCACGGAATCCCCTGCTTTCCCCAGAAAATGGAGCATCCCTGTCCCCTGCAGAACTCCCCTAGCTTTCCCACGGCTCACCTTCTGTCGTGTCCCACAGCCACAGCCACCTGGTCCTCCCTCCCCAGGAGTTCTATACACATTCTTTGTTTTCCCAATGGGCTGTGAATAGACTATACTTTGCCCATAATCTCCTGACTCTTGGGAAACATCCCTGAAGGTGGAGAGTAGGTTCTTAAGCCACTCACATATTCGCAGTAGGATTCAATAAGCTTCTTATCTGAAGCTGGGGACTGAATAGGCAAACAAATGGATAGTGCTCAGAAACTCCATTCCTTCATAAGAGGTAGAAGAGGAGCAGCCATCCTCTAAAGCTGAATTCTTACATCCTCTAAAGCTGAATTCTAAAGCTGGGCTCCTCCTGGGGCATGAGAAATGGGTCCTTGATGGACATGCCAGCTGGAATTTGAAAAGAATAATTAATCACTCTTCCACTGCCTCCTGTCTGGCATCTGCACCCAGGGACATACTGGCTTTCAGTGTGACTAGTGACACCTGCGCAGGTGTTCAGGCAAGAACAGTTATGTGGAGAGTAGCAGTATGTTGGGTAAGATTCTGCCCCTGCATCAGATGGAAGGAGGAAATCCGCAGCCTCCTGAGGTGATAGATGGCATTGCAAAGGGAAGTGCAGTCAATGCTATGGAGTAAAGAAGGTGAAATCTCCCTGCTGACTTTTGCAGGATCTTCTTCCATTTGATGGGTTAATGCATTTGAATGCATCTGATACATGGTAGACACTTGCAAATTCAGATAATTTCAAGGCAAAACTGGTCTTCTCAGAACCGTCTATAAGAAATGAAGAGTGTAGTTAACATGACAAATTAGAGTTTGTATGTAGTTTCCTCTACTTCTGGCTGCATTCATAGCTGTTGTTTCTCCACAGCTACATTTTCAAATTTCTCAGATTGACATGGGTCATTTTAGCTAGTCTGATCTATGGAAAAAAAAAAAATCTTGGTTTCGTCAACCCCTTTTACTGTTTCCAGAAGTTTCTGAAGTTTCAATTTCATTAATTTTTCTCTTCATGTCTATATCACCCCCACATTTTTGTTTTCCTCAGGTTTAATTTACTTTTGTTTTCCTAATTATTTAACATCAACGATTAGATGTTTTATTTGAGTCCTTTGTTACTTTCTTACATAAGCACTTAAGGACATAAAAAATCCCCTAGGGACTACAGTAGCTGATTTCCACATATTTTAAAACATCATATTACCATTTTTATTCATCAGAGTATGTTTTCTAATTTTCCTTAAGAATTTTTTAAACAAAGAAGAGTGAAAATGTGTTGTTTATTTAAAATTACTTAGAGACTTTATAAATATGTCCTTTGTTATATTTTTATTTTATTTTATTCTGGATTTTTAAAATTTATACTTTGTACCATTTCAATTATTAAATTGAAATGTATATTTTGAAATGTATACTTTCATCATATTAAAAGGTATACTTTGTACAACTTCAAATATTTTAAAGTTGTTAAGGGTTTTTTTTTTTTTTTGGTCTATCTTTGTAAAAATTCCACATACACTAGAAAAGAATATTTATTCTGCTGTTCTTCTGTGGCATGTTCAGTAAAAGCCAGTCAGCTCAACTTGGTTCTCTGTGTTGTTCGGGTTGCTCTATAATCCTGCAGAGTTTCTGTCTACTTCAATCATGTACTCAGACAGGAGTTTTGTAATCTCCAAATGCAAGTGTAGATTTGACTATTTATTCTTTCAATTCTGTCAGATGTTTCTTGTATTTTAAAACAATGCTTTTAGGTGAAGTAACAGGATTATTATGTCTTGTTTGTTAATCGACTCTTTTGTCATTGCATAATGTCCCTATTTATCCAGGGTAATTTTCCTTCCCATAAAGTTTTTTAAAGTTTACTTTTCTTTTTTCCAGCTTTCTTTTTTAATTTTCAATTTCATTATTTAAATGAACAAACAGTATTTTTTTCTTTTTCTGTCCAGTTCTGTGTGTGTAGCTCATGTGTAGATTCATGGAACCACCACCACAATCTTCATACAAACAATTCTGTCACCCTCCTCTCCAGAAGAAACCCCTTTTACTTGCTATACATTTATAGTTATACCCACACATCTACAACTAAGAGTGGGAACCACTCACCTGTACTCAGCATTTCAGTTTTCTCTTTCAAGAATGTCACATGAAAATAAAAAATAGAATACGTACCTGGTTCATTTAAACCAGGTGCAAAGAGACTGGCTCTTTCCACACTGCAAGACACCTTTGAGTTTGATAGACCTTGTTGTGCGTACTAATAGTTCACTCCTTTTTATTGCAGAGTAGTTATTTCATAGTATGGATGCACAAAAACTTCATTATCCATTTATTCACAAAAATACATTTGTATAATTTTCAGGTTTTCTCAAATATGACTAGACCTGCTATAAACACTCA
The DNA here is from genome assembly GCF_008728515.1 of Papio anubis. Lineage (NCBI taxonomy): Eukaryota > Metazoa > Chordata > Mammalia > Primates > Cercopithecidae > Papio > Papio anubis. The sequence continues at coordinate 5,583,103 of NC_044996.1, read as the reverse complement.
CGTAGTAATGTGTTTAAAAAATTTCTTAGTCATTTTCAAATATATGTTATTGTAGCTCATTATGCCTTAATATGCATTTCTCTAATAGCTGTGATGCAGAATAATTTCTCATGTGCTTCTTTGTCATGCATGTGTCCACATTGGACAATGCCCTTAACATACTAGGCATTGAAGCAACACACCTCAAAATGATATAGCCATCTAAGTACAAACCTACAGCCAACATCATATGGAATGGACAAAAGCTGGAAGTGATCTCCATGAGAACTGGAACAAGACAAGGATGCACATTTTCACCAATCCTATTCAACATATTATGGAAGTCCCAGCCAGAGCAATCAGGCAAGACAAAAACATAAAAGGCATCCAAATAGGAAGAGAGGAAGTCAGATTATCTCTCCTTGAAGATGATATGATTTTACACCAAGAAAGCCCCCCATAATCTCTGCCCAGAAGTTCCTAGATCTGATAAATAACTTCAGCAAAGTTTCAAGATACGAAATCAATGTACAAAAATCAGCAACAATTCTATACACCAACAACATCCAAGTGGAGAACCAAATCAAAAACATAATCACGTTCATAATAGTCACAAAAGTATAAAATGCCTAGCAATGCAGCAAATCAGAGATGTGAAACACATTTACAATGGCAGTTACAAATACTGCTGAAAAAAAATCGGAGATGACACAGTCAAATGGGAAAACGTTACATGATCATGCATAGGAAGAATCAATATTATTTAAATGCCCATAATGCCTAAAGCAATTTACCGATTTAATGCTATTCCTAACAAACTACCAATAACATTTTTCACAGATTAGAAAAAAAACTATTCTAAATTCCAAATGGAGCCAGAAACGAACCTGAACAGTCAAAAGCAATCATAAGCAAACAGAATGTAGCCAGAGGCATCACAGGACCCCACTCTAAACTATACTATAATGCTACAGTGACCAAACCATGATACTGTTCTCTAACACAGGTCATAAGCAAAAACAGCATAGACAGAGGCATCACAGGACCTGACTCTATACTGTAATGCTACAGTAACTAAAATGTGATACTGTTCTCTAACACAGGTCATAAGCAAAAAGAGCATAGCCAGAGGCATCACAGAGAGGCATCACAGGATCTGATTCTATACTATAATGCTACAGTAACCAAAACATGATACTCTTCCCTAACACAGGTTATAAGCAAAAAGACCATAGCCAGAGGTATCACAGGCCCTGAGTCTGTACTCTAATGCTACAGTAACCAAAACATGATACTATTCTCAAACACAGGTCATAAACAAAAAGAGCATAGCCAGAGGCATCACAGGGCCTGACTCTAAACCATGCTATAATGCTATGGTAACCAAAACATGATATTCTTCTCTAACCCAGAAATAAAGACACACAGCTATAACCATCTGATCTTCAACGAGATTGACAAAAACGAGCAATGAGGAAATGACTTCCTATCAATAAATGATGCTGGCATAACTTGCTAGCCATATGCAGAAAATTGATAGTGAACCCCTTCCAGTTTCAACTCAAGATGAATTCATCTTTAATCCATCAACTCAAGATGAATTGAAGACATAAATTAAATCCTAAAACCATAAAAATCCTACAAGAAAACCTAGGAGATACCATTCTGGACGTAGGCCTTGGCAAAGATTTCATGATGAAGACTCCAAAAGCAATTTCAAAAAACCCGCAAATTGATAATAAGACCTGATTAAACTAAAGGACTTCTTCACGTGAAAAGAAACTATCAACAGAGTAAACAGAAAAGCTACAGAATGGGAGAAAATATTTGCAAACTATGCATCTGACAAAGATCTAATATCCAGAATCTATAAGGAACTATAAAAAATTAACAAGAAAAGAACAAACAACCCCATTAAAAATGGGCCAAAGACATGAGCAGACAAGCAGATACTTCTCAAAAGACGACATATACACAGCCAACAAGCATGTGAAAAAGTGTCCAACATCACTAATATAGAACGGCAAATTAAAATTACAGTGGGATACCATCTCACAACAGTCAGAATGGCCACTAATAAAAAGTCAAAAAATAAAAACTGATGCTGCTGAGGTCGTGAGGAAATTGATACTCTCCTGGTGGGAATGTACATTCCTTCAGCTATTGTGAAAAGTAGTTTGTAAATTTCTCCAGGAAATTAAATCAGAACTACCAATCGACCCAGCAATCCCATCACTGGATATGTACCGGAGGGAATATAAATTGTTCTACCATAAAGACACATGCACACATATGTTCATCGCAGCACTATTCACAGTAGCAAAGACATAGAATTAACTGAGATGCCTATCAATGGTGGACTGGATAAACAAAACGCGGTATATATAGAACATGAAATACTATGCAGTCATTAAAAATAACAAAATCATGAACCTTGCAGCAACATGGATGGAGCTGGAGGCTATTATTCTAAGCAAATTAATGTAGGAACAGAAAACCAAATACCACATATTCTCACTTATAAGTAGGAGCTACACATTGAGCATACGTGGACACAAAGGAGGGAACAATAGACACTGGAAACTACTCTACCAATGTGGGAGAGTGGAGCTAGGGGTAGGGTGACAATTTGAAAATCACCTATCTGATACTATGATGATTACCTGAGTGATAAGTCATCAGTATACCAAACCTCTGTGACACGCAGTATACCCTTGCAACAAACCTGCACATGTACCCCCTGAACCAAAAATAAAAGTTGGAAGAATCAAAGAACCAAAACCTAATTAAAATTTTTTAAATAAATAAATGCAGTAAAGACTGTAAAGCCAGAAAAAAATTTCCAAATCATTTTCCACAGTTTTTGTACTATTTCATACTTCCCACTGGCAACATACCAGATTTTAAGTTGGTCTTCATCCTTGCTAGCACTTAGCAGTATCTTTTTTTGAAAAAATTTCAGTCATTTTCAACTATGTGCTATGCTATCTCTTTATGGTTTAATTCTCATTTCTCTAATAGATATGATGAACAATAATTTTTCATGTCTTACTTTGTCATGCATATATCCACTTAGGGGAAGTGTCTATTGATATATTTTGCCCATTTACAAAATTTAGTTATTTGTGATAAGTGAACTCATGTCAGGTGATTGTTTTGGACCAAGGTCTGTGTCTGGGCTCTAGCAGAACAGACCGATACAGAATGGAGACACTGGCGCTAACTGTCACTTAATCAAAGCGAATGGTGGCTCATCCTGTACTCTCTTGTTCCCTGGACTGTCTCCTCTGCTGCTCTCCTTTTGCTCTACCATGCCCTGCTCTGAAAAGACACCTGCCATTTCTCCCCCAGCAAGCAGGCCTGCTCTGCTGAGGAGGGCAGCATGCAGCTGTGCTTTGCCTGCTCTCCAAGCATCCATGGCCCTGAACCAGGGGTCTTGGCTGATCGCAGCGTATAACCTGTATAGTGCCTACGATTGTACAATACCATCTATGGAGTAAGCTCTTGTGAACAATGCTCTTCCTGCTGGCTGCAATGGATGAGTGACTCAGTGGTCTGGCCTGGCTGCAAAGCACTTTATAGATACAGGAGCTCGTGTCATAGACAGAGATTATAGAGGAAATGGTGGTGCTGTAGTGCTTAATTTTGGTAAAGAAAGGTTTGAAGTAAAAAAAAGTGATCAAATTGCACAAGTTTTTTGCGAACAGATTTTTTATCTGTAAATAGAAGTTCAAGCTCTGGATGAAATGGAAAGGCCTTCAGAAGGTTTAGGTCCCACTGGAAAGAATGAAAATCTCCGCCAAAAGTAGAAAATGAGAAATCATAACTTTTTCTGAAAAATGAAGAGTTTTGCTTAAAGGGATTTGTTGGTTGGTATTTCTGTAAACTTAATAGTTTTAACCTTCTAAAAACACTGCATTTTCATATGATCAAGGAATGAGTACATCTGTACAGATCACATAAAATACCTTCTTATGTTTTTTTTCCAATAAGCAGTCATCCTAATAGGTGTGTATCTCACTTTTATTGAATTCATAATTTCCTATTGAAGAATGATGTTGATTATCTTGTCTTATGATTATTTTCCATCTGCACATGTTTTTTATCAATGTTTCCATTCAGAGATTTTGCCTGTGAACTTTAAAAAGCATTTGGGGCTAGGCACGGTGGCTCACGCCTGTAATCCCAGTACTTTGGGAGGCTGGGGCGGGCGGATCATCTGAGGTCAGGAGTTCGAGACCAGCCAGACCAACATGGAGAAACCCTGACTCTACGAAAAATACAAAATTAGGTGGGCATGGTGGCGCATGCCTGTAATAAGAGCTACTCAGGAAGGCTGAGGCAGGAGAATCACTTGAACCAGGGAGGTGGAGGTTGTGGTGAGCCATGATTGTGCCACTGCATTATAGCCTGGGCAATAAGAGTGTTAACTTGGACTCAAAAAAAAAAAAAGCATTTGGGCTTCCATTTTTTGATAAAGTCTTTTAGTGCTTTTTTGTCTTTAAGTAAATTAAATATAGAAAATTAAATTATATAAATTATATATAAGTATACAAAACATATAACATAAAATTATATACACATAAGAGATCTCATGAGCTCTTTTGAAATTAGAAAAAATCTAATTTTACAAACTTCAAAATTATTTAAAGTCCCTTATGCAGCAGAGAGTAGCAAGAAGAAAGAGACAGGCAGAAATAAATGGAGAAAACAGAATTCAGCTGACTGAGCAGGGTAAAAAAAATCCCTCTGTGTCAAAAAAATAATATCATAGAAGAGAAAGAAAGCATAAAGTCCTGATATATATATGTATATATATGCTTCCTTTATACACATATATATGTATGTGTATGTGTATATTTATGTATATTTACCTTTTATTATTATACTTTAAGTTATAGGGTACATGTGCACAATGTGCAGGTTTGCTACATATGCATACATGTGCCATGTTGGTGTGCTGCACCCATTAACTAGTCATTTAC